>NC_083578.1:88978908-89043908 GCF_027579695.1 Neoarius graeffei
ATCGCCTAGCTAACAGTTTGTCCTTTTTTTAAAATCAATTAAGAATCAATTCTGATGATGATTGCTGCTTTTTAAATTGATGTATCGATCCAAATCTCTGACCCATGACACTACTAGTGATGATGCTGAACAAATAATAAGCTACGATAGAAACAAGTAATAAGCGCCATGGTTAAAATAAGTCGTCCACAACTGTTGCTTGTGGGGTTTTGTTTGTTTGTTTGTTTGTTTGTTTGTTTGTTTGTTTGTTTTGCGCAACTTAAAACTGGAACAAACCTCTAAAAGTGACCTGCAGTCAGAGAGAGTCGTAGCTGTTTCAGTAGCTGCGCAACAATGACAGAAATATAATAAGACGGGAATTGTATCTGAACGTAGCAGGTGTTGACGCAGTCGTAGACAAACACTGGTGTGTGTTCAGTGTGTGGAAGACGAAAGACTGGAGCCAAGGCACTGAACAAAGCTCAAACTGTCGAGGGATCATTTGTGGAGCTGCTGTTTGGGGGCCAAGTGCAGCATGGGGGCCAAGTGCAGCATGGGGGCAGGCTTCGGGACTGAGGATTAAACTGTAAAAAATCTGAAGTGTGTGTGTGAGAGAGAGAGAGAGAGAGAGAGAGAGAGAGAGAGACTTCATGGAGGACCCAGACGAACTCGAGCTCATTTCGAAGCTCCAGACCAACGTTTAGATTCTGAACTGTTTTATTTCTTCCTGATGTAAAGGAGTGTAAGTGATAAGAGCGTTGAGTGAAGGCGCTCTGAGGGACGGGCTGTATCTCATTTACACGCGTGGACGTGGAGTTTTAGTACTTTTGGGGTGTTTTTTTTATTATGATTTATTTTCTTCTCCTCCTTTGGGGTCGGGGGTTAAATGGGTTTTGTGGGTGGAGTTATCATTGTTGTGTCCACTTACACGTTGTTTACTATAATATAATAATTATTATAAATATTATCAAATTGTTGTTTTTAGTTTTTCCAGATTAAAAATGATCTTAGAGAATTAAAACAAATAAGGAATTGATTGTAAGAGTGAATAGTTCTTATTTAATGTCTGTCTGTCTGCGTGTGCCCGTCTGCATGTGTCTGTCTGTCTGTTCCTGTCTGTCTGTGCACGTGTGTGTTAGAACCAGGGCTTTGAACCAGAATTTTTTTCTTATCGGTTCGTTCCGAACAGAAACAGAATTTTAACGTTTCCGGTTTTGGGTTCCACCATTAAATAGACGTTCCCGAACCGGTTAGAACAAAAAATTTTCGTTCCCGGAACGGTTAATTACGTTCCCTGTCAGCTGTTTAACAAATGGCTATAAAATTATGTCTCTGTCTCATCCAGCTTAAGCCAAATGTAGGCTAATTCTATTACAACCTTCATTAAATAAGACAAGAAATAATTCAAAACAATTATTATTATTTCAAATGTTGGCGATTTGGATTCTCAGTATGCCTTCCTATCTACACAAACAGAAAAAGTGCCAAAAATGAAAGATAATTCGTTTAGTGTGTTACCAAAGGCTAGTCAGGCCCTATAGAGGGCTACCGCATGACGTCACCGCGCCACGAGATTTTGTTAGGCGCCATATTGGAAGACCAAGTACACATCTATGCAAGTACATACATACATAAAACAAACTACACCTGAAATGTAGCCAGGGCCGGTTCTGCCCTAATCTGGACCCGGGTGCAACATCGCGCAACCCCCCCCCCCAAAAAAAACCAGTCTAAATCAGGACAACCATCACATAACTATAAACATTTTATATCAACTATTTTAACTAAATGGGCTATAATAAATAAGCCTGCAGGCAGCCACGGCGGGCTGCCTCAGAAAAGTAACCATTTGTCCTACCTTAAAACTCGTTTTGCATTTTCTGCCTCCTTTTTTGTATTTTCGACCCTCTGTTTATTTTCTTTCCTTTTCTGAAAACCCGATTTGTGTCCAGACATTTTGTTCTGCTACCAACGAACTAACTCGTCAGGTCTCGTCTCTCGAGCCCGCGATGATTCCCGTGGGAAGGGCAACAATTGATACATTTTTACAAACAACCAATAGGGAGGTTGCAACGTTCAGGCTCTTCTTTGCTCAGACACTCAGTAATGCACTTACTCACTTATTATCACATGGAGACGTGATAGTAGTCCACCTTCCCGCTCTCTCCATTCAGTCAGCGAATGTCACACAGGAAGTGAACCCCAGCGGGTCATAGAAACTTGCGCAGGAGAAGAATGACTATTTGTAGGCTACAGAAACTTTGAGGAACGAAATAAAAACCGGTATTAACCGGTTACCATTATTTTTAATAAGCGTTTCTGTTCCGGAACATAAAAAATAATAAAGTTTCTGGTTTCGTTTCTGTTCCATGTGAAATAGAAAAAGTTCCCGGTTTTCGTTTTCGTTCCTTGAACCGGTTCAAAGCCCTGGTTAGAACACATTTTATCAGAAGCAGATGGACTCACTCTTTCACACGTCCCAATTATCTTTTCATGTTTTAATTGTCTGCTCGTCTCACACTGTAAAACGGTGGCTGAGGAGGCTGATACGCTTCACACAGACAGATGGAACTGAACCACACACACCTGTGTCTAACTTACAAGACTGCATCTGTGGTTTAAGTCTGTGTTAAGCTCTCCAGCTGTTCAGCTGTGTGTGTGAGTGAGAGAGAGAGAGATCGATGCCGGAGAACAGCCGGCGTTCCTCATTCAATGCGTGCGCGCACACTGATGGTCAGTCCTGCTGTGGGCTTTAAAATCACAGAAAGGGAAAAAACAGTAATATGTTATCGTTTCCATAGTAACAGCTCGTTCACAGGTACCTGTACAGCAGACACACCACGCAAACAGATGAAAAACTTTGTAATCAGATAATCAGCGCGGTACGGTTTTCTGTGAAGGAGTCTCCAGTGTCAGCGCTTCTGAGCAGTCAGATTGGGTTTTTTGCTTTTTTTTTTTTCCTCCCCCCCCTTCCTTCTTCCATGAGTATGCCACAACATCCGAGCCTGACCGAGGATTTAAAAAGCTGATAAAGAAAAACATTTTCCTGACATTTACTGTGTAGTTTTGAGTCCTCACCAAGAAAACATGACTTTAATGCCAAATAAAAGTTTCTAAAATAATATCAGATCCACGATCAGCTATAGTGCGCTACTATTAACGAATACGAATGAATTGGGTGTGTTTGTCGTGGGCGACTGTACACGCTCCGCTTGGGTCAGCTGATTGTTGTGATTTGCAGAGTTGCAGTGTTCCCTCTGATGGACGACACTCGTAACCTGGTCGTAGGATGTTTTCTCTATCTTGGTTTCTTTTTTAATTCTCGTTGATGAGCCCTTATAAACGCAGATCCTGATTTACCTGCCGTGAGCTCATTTCAACATGAGGCAATAATATCGGTACGCCAGTTTATCAGTCATGATCTACAGAACGTGACACACAATGAGACTATAAATGGAGAACAAGTACAGTGTTTGTTCTTTAATCAATAAACATTGTAATTGTTGATTTATTTTCCTACGTACATACCCGGCATGACGGACTGACCTTTAAAATGAAGATTTTGAGCATAATGTTAGAAATCTAAAGTCTTTTTTTTTTCATAAACACAAATTTATAAAGATCTCACGTACAGTATATATGAGGGGTCGAATGGTCCAGGGTCCTATTAGTGTATGGAGGTCTGTAGGGGGCACTCTTGATCCATGTCTGAATCCGAACTCTGCTTTATGATGTGAAGCAGAAAGACTTCGTCGTATTTTATACCGAATGTCATTTTGGACACAATCATAGAAAAAGTCTGAAAGACAAAGATGATGAAAAGGCAAGTGCAGAAAAGTGCAGTGTCTTGGATTTCCTTTCTGCTCGAGCGTGAGGCGTGAAGGGAGAAGTGACTTCAAAAGGTTGAGAGATAAAATCGTTTAACGCTCGACAGGAAAAGCACAGCTACGAATCTAATTTACACCCTTTCCCTGTTTATACCTGATGAGCTCAAGCTTTTTTTTTTCCTTTTTTCTTTAGCATTACTCTCTTCTCCGATATCATTGCTCGCCTCACGGATGCCTTTTGTACGTAAGAAAAAGGTATTTTTTAAATATAAAATAGCAGACTAAATCTACAACCCCGATTCCAAAAAAGTTGGGACAAAGTACAAATTGTAAATAAAAACGGAATGCAATAATTTACAAATCTCAAAAACTGATATTGTATTCACAATAGAACATAGACAACATATCAAATGTCGAAAGTGAGACATTTTGAAATTTCATGCCAAATATTGGCTCATTTGAAATTTCATGACAGCAACACATCTCAAAAAAGTTGGGACAGGGGCAATAAGAGGCTGGAAAAGTTAAAGGTACAAAAAAGGAACAGCTGGAGGACCAAATTGCAACTCATTAGGTCAATTGGCAATAGGTCATTAACATGACTGGGTATAAAAAGAGCATCTTGGAGTGGCAGCGGCTCTCAGAAGTAAAGCTGGGAAGAGGATCACCAATCCCCCTAATTCTGCGCCGACAAATAGTGGAGCAATATCAGAAAGGAGTTCGACAGTGTAAAATTGCAAAGAGTTTGAACATATCATCATCTACAGTGCATAATATCATCAAAAGATTCAGAGAATCTGGAAGAATCTCTGTGTGTAAGGGTCAAGGGCGGAAAACCATACTGGGTGCCCGTGATCTTCGGGCCCTTAGACGGCACTGCATCACATACAGGCATGCTTCTGTATTGGAAATCACAAAATGGGCTCAGGAATATTTCCAGAGAACATTATTTGTGAACACAATTCACCGTGCCATCCGCCGTCGCCAGCTAAAACTCTATAGTTCAAAGAAGAAGCCGTATCTAAACATGATCCAGAAGCGCAGACGTCTTCTCTGGGCCAAGGCTCATTTAAAATGGACTGTGGCAAAGTGGAAAACTGTTCTGTGGTCAGACAAATCAAAATTTGAAGTTCTTTATGGAAATCAGGGACGCTGTGTCATTCGGACTAAAGAGGAGAAGGACGACCCAAGTTGTTATCAGCGCTCAGTTCAGAAGCCTGCATCTCTGATGGTATGGGGTTGCATTAGTGCGTGTGGCATGGGCAGCTTACACATCTGGAAAGACACCATCAATGCTGAAAGGTATATCCAGGTTCTAGAGCAACATATGCTCCCATCCAGACGACGTCTCTTTCAGGGAAGACCTTGCATTTTCCAACATGACAATGCCAAACCACATACTGCATCAATTACAGCATCATGGCTGCGTAGAAGAAGGGTCCGGGTACTGAACTGGCCAGCCTGCAGTCCAGATCTTTCACCCATAGAAAACATTTGGCGCATCATAAAACGGAAGATACGACAAAAAAGACCTAAGACAGTTGAGCAACTAGAATCCTACATTAGACAAGAATGGGTTAACATTCCTATCCCTAAACTTGAGCAACTTGTCTCCTCAGTCCCCAGACGTTTACAGACTGTTGTAAAGAGAAAAGGGGATGTCTCACAGTGGGAAACATGGCCTTGTCCCAACTTTTTTGAGATGTGTTGTTGTAATGAAATTTAAAATCACCTAATTTTTCTCTTTAAATGATACATTTTCTCAGTTTAAACATTTGATATGTCATCTATGTTTTATTCTGAATAAAATATGGAATTTTGAAACTTCCACATCATTGCATTCCGTTTTTATTTACAATTTGTACTTTGTCCCAACTTTTTTGGAATCGGGGTTGTACAGTGGGGCAAAAAAGTATTTAGTCAGCCACCAATTGTGCAAGTTCTCCCACTTAAAAAGATGAGAGAGGCCTGTAATTTTCATCATAGGTATACCTCAACTATGAGAGACAGAATGGGGGGAAAGAATCCAGGAAATCACATTGTAGGGTTTTTAATGAATTAATTGGTAAATTCCTCGGTAAAATAAGTATTTGGTCACCTACAAACAAGCAAGATTTCTGGCTCTCACAGACCTGTAACAACTTCTTTAAGAGGCTCCTCTGCCCTCCCCTCGTTACCTGCATTAATGGCACCTGTTTGAACTCGTTATCAGTATAAAAGACACCTGTCCACAACCTCAAACAGTCACACTCCAAACTCCACTATGGCCAAGACCAAAGAGCTGTCAAAGGACACCAGAAACAAAATTATAGACCTGCACCAGGCTGGGAAGACTGAATCTGCAATAGGTAAGCAGCTTGGTGTGAAGAAATCAACTGTGGGAGCAATTATTAGAAAATGGAAGACATACAAGACCACTGATAATCTCCCTCGATCTGGGGCTCCAAGCAAGATCTCACCCTGTGGGGTCAAAATGATCACAAGAACGGTGAGCAAAAATCCCAGAACCACACGGGGGGACCTAGTGAATGACCTGCAGAGAGCTGGGACCAAAGTAGCAAAGGCTACCATCAGTAACACACTACGCCGCCAGGGACTCAAATCCTGCAGTGCCAGACGTGTCCCCCTGCTTAAGCCAGTACATGTCCAGGCCCGTCTGAAGTTTGCTCGAGAGCATTTGGATGATCCAGAAGAGGATTGGGAGAATGTCATATGGTCAGATGAAACCAAAATAGAACTTTTTGGTAAAAACTCAACTTGTCGTGTTTGGAGGAGAAAGAATGTTGAGTTGCATCCAAAGAACACCATACCTACTGTGAAGCATGGGGGTGGAAACATCATGCTTTGGGGCTGTTTTTCTGCAAAGGGACCAGGACGACTGATCCGTGTAAAGGAAAGAATGAATGGGGCCATGTATTGTGAGATTTTGAGTGAAAACCTCCTTCCATCAGCAAGGGCATTGAAGATGAAACATGGCTGGGTCTTTCAGCATGACAATGATCCCAAACACACCGCTCGGGCAACGAAGGAGTGGCTTCGTAAGAAGCATTTCAAGGTCCTGGAGTGGCTTAGCCAGTCTCCAGATCTCAACCCCATAGAAAATCTTTGGAGGGAGTTGAAAGTCCGTGTTGCCCAGCGACAGCCCCAAAACATCACTGCTCTAGAGGAGATCTGCATGGAGGAATGGGCCAAAATACCAGCAACAGTGTGTGAAAACCTTGTGAAGACTTACAGAAAATGTTTGACCTCTGTCATTGCCAATAAAGGGTATATAACAAAGTATTGAGATGAACTTTTGTTATTGACCAAATACTTATTTTCCACCATAATTTGCAAATAAATTCTTTAAAAATCAGACAATGTGATTTTTCTGGATTTTTTTTCTCATTTTGTCTCTCATAGTTGAAGTGTACCTATGATGAAAATTACAGGCCTCTCTCATCTTTTTAAGTGGGAGAACTTGCACAACTGGTGACTGACTAAATACTTTTTTGCCCCACTGTATAACAAAGATTTAAACCAAGAAATATCAGCATCCTGGATATAAATAAATGTATCAGTGTGTGTTGGTTTATTATCACTTCTCAAAAATGACTCTGAATCGACTCTTTGGTGAACCGAATCAAATATAATTCTGAATTTTTTTTTAAATTGTCCATGTAATGATTCAATAAGGGTGGTGTAGTGGTTAGTGCTGTCGCCTCATAGCAAGAAGGTCCGGGTTCGAGCCCCGTGGCCGGCGAGGGCCTTTCTGTGTGGAGTTTGCATGTTCTCCCCATGTCCGCGTGGGTTTCCTCTGGGTGCTCCGGTTTCCCCCACAGTCCAAAGACATGCAGGTTAGGTTAACTGGTGACTCTAAATTGAGCGTAGGTGTGAATGTGAGTGTGAATGGTTGTCTGTGTCTATGTGTCAGCCCTGTGATGACCTGGCGACTTGTCCAGGGTGTACCCCGCCTTTCGCCCGTAGTCAGCTGGGATAGGCTCCAGCTCGCCTGCGACCCTGTAGAACAGGATAAAGCCGCTAGAGATAATGAGATGAGAATGAGATGATTCAATAATGTTACTTTGACCATGTGATTTGAGCTCAATGTTTCCGTAGAAACCAGGAACCTCTTTCCCCTTGAATCTTAATGAAGCACTTTTGTTTGTATGAATCGGGGTGTATTTGGAGCACCTTGCTGATTTTGTCAATATTTTTGTTTAATAACGATCAAAATATAGATTTTATTGAATGCAGTCCAAGGTAAGGTGACATTACTGATTTAGAAGGTAGAGCACCAGTTACTTAGACAATTTCAGCCATCATTAAGCAAAGAAAAGCAACCGCTGATCAAAATACAGCTGCGAGCAGCGATTAGGGGGCCAAGTGGCTGTTATAACCCCATCCCCGAGCGACAGAGGAAGACCAGAAGCCTTTGTGAGCGTAAGTGCTTGTTCACAAAGAGATGTACCAAAGACAATCCTAAAACATTACATCGTTGTTTAGCGATTGCATCACTTCCTGTTTACACGTTTGTTGGATCAACGTGTTGCTGAGAAATGGCCTCATGGACAGGTTTCATGATGCTGCCATCCAAATTTCATGATAATTGAGCAATATTTATCATCAAAACAGCATTTTTCTTAACACAAAATGGCCGACTTCATTTCGCAAGTCACAAGTTTGTCTTGAATGTTCAACACCTTCCAGGAACTCGACAGAATGAAGACTTGGGTTTGATGTTGCGTTCCTGTGTTGCACTGAGTCATTCTTGCATACACGTCCAAATTTGTCCTGCTGGTGGTGCTAGAGTGCTCAAGAGGCGAAGAACATGATGTTTGCTGTTTACGTCGCAGAGACTGTCCTCCATCACTAGACCAAATTTTCTAAAATGCATATGAAGTATGAGTATAATAAATACAAGAAAAATAATTAGAAGTAAACATACCCCATGGTGTTTACGCGCTTGGCCCCCTAAAATGTCCAACTGTCTGGTTGGAGTCGAGTCTCATGGGTGCGAATTTAAATAATGTGATGCCTATCAGCATTGAACACAACATCAGGGAAACAAGAAATCATTTCTTACCTTATATATATGGTGCTGTGAAAAAGTATTTCTTGTATTTGTTTGCATATTTGTTAAAGGTCCCATGGCATGAAATTTTCACTTTCTGAGGTTTTTTAACGTTAAAATGAGTTCCTCTGACCTTCTTAAGTCACCCCAGTGGCTAGAAATGTCATAATGTGTAAACCAAACTATGCCCACCCTTTGTCAACATTTGAGAATGGCGCGTTGATAGGCTCTTCCCTTTACTACGTCAGCAAGGGAGATGATCCCCCCCCCACCCCCCCGGATTCCCACCCACTGTATGGATTGCCCGCCCAGCTCAAAAGTTGCCACCATAGATACGTCACTTCAATTTTGTAGTGAGGAGACCATAGAGGACACAACAACATGGCACCACCTAAGCGAGCGAAACATGGAATTTGCGCTGTACATGGATGTGACAACACAGAAAGGAGTCTGTTTTTACTGCCGACGGGAGAGCCCCTGAAGACGCAGTGGCTTAATTTTATTTACTCCAATAATACGCCATCGAGTCTACCTAAGACGGTATATGTTTGTCGGAAGCATTTTCCTGATGAATGTTTCCACAACTTGGGACAGTACAGGGCAGGTTTTGCACATCAACTGTCACTGAAGCCTGGGTCCGTACCAAGCATCCCTGCCGCATCAGCCACAAACACCGAACAAGTAAGTGTATAACTGTTAAGTCGTTTTGCCGTGTTTTAAAATCGGTGCGTTAGCCTAGCAATGGCTACATTAGCTGTGCAGCTAACCGCTTCCTGCAGTTAGCCAGGTACTCTGCGCTACAAAACCAAAAAGCATGCAGCATGCTCTGTTAAACTGAGTTTAGTCTGGAAATTGACTAACTTATGAGCTTATGTTTGACTATTGCTCCGCAATGCATGTCTTCTGTTGGATAAGCGATATGTTGCTGTAGTTGCTGCTTCTATCCTCTTTGGTTATGGAGTGCGTGTTCAAGACTAGGGTATTATACGTTCGTAAACTACCACTCCGGACACTCTCACTCATGCCCGCAGCTTGGTCAAGCCCCTCCCCCTCCCCCCATGGCCCGCCCCCACCCTCTACCCTTCCCCGCCTCTATGCTTCTCATTAGCAAAACGACGCACTGGGAAAAGGGCTGAAATGGGGCTTTCTCCCAGGAGGCTATATTTACGTGCCGAGGGTTCATTTCGAGAAAGGCTGTGGATATAACATCCGGAAACCTCCACGAGCCCGTTTAAAGCATCAACAAACCACCATGCCATGGGTCCTTTAAACTTAACTGTCATCAGACATTGAGACAGAATTATGACCCAGATTATCATGTTTCAATGGCTCATGTATTGAAGGGGGAAAGTTATGGCCCACTTAGTTACTCAAACAATTAACAAAATTTAATTGATCATATAATTGTGTTCAATTAGACGAGACGCACTTAGGCTTGATTACGGCCAGCTCTATACACCTGAACATCACTTTAATAGAAAACTTCTACCAATGTGAAGTAGGATAAAATGTTTCAACAAGCATTAGTAGTAGTAGCTCATCCGGCTGACAGCTTATGCCGTCATGTGTTGTCTGTCCAGCATTGTCCACAATTCATGAAAATCACTTCTCTCTCAATTTCTCACTGATTTTTATTATTTTTGGCAGGAAGGCGGTTCCAGTGTTGTAGCCGAGTCAATAAACTTCAAGTCTGAATCCAAGCTCGAGTCCTTAAAGAATATTTCGAGTTGAGTCCGAGGACAAGACTCCATCCGCACTATGTGACAGTGTCTGTTGCTGCCTTTATGTGAAAGCGTCGCTGCTACTGTGTTGGACTAACGTTCCTGCTCGACTGCCCCATTTTAGTTAACAGGCTACAGATAAAAAGCTTGTTCATCGCTCAGCAAGCCCCGCCCACTATCACCAGGGCAAATAACATGAGAGAGGGTTAACCATAGATTTACATAGAAGACTAGATTCCTCACCGCGTATTCCAGAACGTCCGCACAGGGCGGCCATCTTACCACAGACAAGGGGTATGAAGACTTGCGCAAGCACAGCCCAGCACTCACATTATGATTTACAGGAAATCAAAGTACTGACTTTGATGACAAGATGTGTGTGTTTTAATTGTAGATGTTTATATCAGTATGTTTAGTTTTATTTTAACTACACATTGGAGCCTAGTCAAATGAAATTTCAATCTTCTGTGCTAACATATATTGACTTTGACATGATAATCAGCTTTGAATGTCTCATTCTCATCTCATTATCTGTAGCCGCTTTATCCTTCTACAGGGTCGCAGGCAAGCTGGAGCCTATCCCAGCTGACTACGGGCGAAAGGCGGGGTACACCCTGGACAAGTCACCAGGTCATCACAGGGCTGACACATAGACACAGACAACCATTCACACTCACATTCACACCTACGCTCAATTTAGAGTCACCAGTTAACCTAACCTGCATGTCTTTGGACTGTGGGGGAAACCGGAGCACCCGGAGGAAACCCACACGGACACAACATGCAAACTCCACACAGAAAGGCCCTCACCGGCCCCGGGGCTCGAACCCAGGACCTTCTTGCTGTGAGGCGACAGCGCTAACCACTACACCACCGTGCCGCCCAGCTTTGAATGTTCTTTTTGTAAATGTAAAGATATTTTTATCCTTGGAAGTATAACCGCATGTGATTAATTAAATGCTTTTTTTGTCACAAACTACCGTGAGTCGCTGTCACTGTTTTATACTATTACTTACTCGGGCAGTGCATTTGTTATTATGCTATGATGTGAGTTTACATTTGTTATTATGCTATGCTGTGAGTGCATTAGGTTTTTGAGGTGGATGAAGTATTTCTGAAGTTTCAGAAGTGAGTAAGCTGTTTATTTAACTTTAGTTTCCCCTACACCCCTATCGCATGTAAAAATATTTTCACTAAAAATTGGAAATAAATTGTATGGTTATTTGTCCTAATGCCGCAGTTATCCATAAGTATGCAGTGTTAGGCTTCTCACAGCACAGGAATTTCAGCATGCATCCTGTCTTACAGTCTGTAGTATACTGAAATATTTTTGCCAAGCTATGCGTATTTTTTTAAAACATAAAATGATTTTTCATCATTAATATCATAAATACGGGGCGGCACGGTGGTGTAGTGGTTAGCGCTGTCGCCTCACAGCAAGAAGGTCCTGGGTTCGAGCCCCGGGGCCGGCGAGGGCCTTTCTGTGTGGAGTTTGCATGTTCTCCCCGTGTCCGCGTGGGTTTCCTCCGGGTGCTCCGGTTTCCCCCACAGTCCAAAGACATGCAGGTTAGGTTAACTGGTGACTCTAAATTGACCGTAGGTGTGAATGTGAGTGTGAATGGTTGTCTGTGTCTATGTGTCAGCCCTGTGATGACCTGGCGACTTGTCCGGGGTGTACCCCGCCTTTCGCCCGTAGTCAGCTGGGATAGGATCCAGCTTGCCTGCGACCCTGTAGAACAGGATAAAGCGGCTAGAGATAATGAGATGAATGAGAATATCATAAATACATACTTCCATTTGTTTTTTTTTATATAACAAACCAAACAGTTTGAATATCGATTGAAATTTGAGGAAGTTACGGTCATCTGAAAAGTACATATCGCTACCAACACAATGTAATGGGTAAGCCAGCTGTCTGAGGTAAGATGGCCGCCATGTGCGGACGTTCGACTTCGTTGACGGGCACTGGGGACGAGGCATCTAGTCTTCTATGTAAATCTATGGGGTTAACACTCGCTAGTTCATCGATCGGCAAACCCCGCCCACTATCAACAGAGCAATGAAAATGGCGTGTCACTTCCTTCTCTGGGTGGAGTCTTACCAAATGACGATTGAAGTTCGAGGTCGTCCCCGTCGTCTCCTCGATAGTTCTTCTACATATGGAACACATCGCAGTGCATTTTTTCCCACTGCACGAGGAGTCTGTATAAGCAAAGTGGACAATCCTAGCAGCGTCTCTCCAGGCATTTTAACGCCATTAACATTAGTTTGTTCCTGAACATGACGTATGAACAGGTGAATGTGCATTCTCTTGCACAAAAATGGTATAAAATTAATGTAGATATAAATATCTTATGCCAAATTACTATGGCATGTTACGAAAAATAACGAAAAAAATCTGAGTCCTCGTCTCCAATTTACGAGAACAAGTTAAGTCACGAGTCCTTAAAATTAGGGCATGAGTCTGACTCGAGTATCTACAAGCCTGGGTCGGTCTGCCTGGGGTGCATATGGCTTCTACCCAAATTTACATAATTGCAGTTAATAATGAAGATATGAAGTAATCAATTAATCCCTAACGAGCAGTTTCCACACAAATCACTTCTCATCTCATTCATCTCATTATCTCTAGCCGCTTTATCCTGTTCTACAGGGTCGCAGGCAAGCTGGATCCTATCCCAGCTGACTCCGGGCGAAAGGCGGGGTACACCCTGGACAAGTCGCCAGGTCATCACAGGGCTGACACATAGACACAGACAACCATTCACACTCACATTCACACCTACGCTCAATTTAGAGTCACCAGTTAACCTAACCTGCATGTCTTTGGACTGTGGGGGAAACCGGAGCACCCGGAGGAAACCCACGCGGACACGGGGAGAACATGCAAACTCCGCACAGAAAGGCCCTCGCCGGCCACGGGGCTCGAACCCGGACCTTCTTGCTGTGAGGCGACAGCGCTAACCACTACACCACCGTGCCGCCACAAATCGCTTCTTCTCCCTCAATTCTTCACCAATTTTTATTCTTTCTGGCATGAAGGTAGGGGGACCTAGGGTGCATATAACTTCTATCCAGATTTGTTTCATTACAATTATTAATAAAGTTATGGACTAATTAAACCTTAATGAGCAGTTCAACAAAAAGATCAATTCCTCGGCGTTTTGGATTCTTTCTGGTAAATAGGTCGATATTCCAAGGGTGGACATCACTTCTATATATAGCTTGTATATAATGTATATAGCTTACAACATTTATTGCACAAGGTGACCCACTTTAGATCGTTCCTTCTGGACTAGATGGGGCCTGAGTGAGCTATGCCCTCATTGACGGTCTCGTTGTTGTTGTTTATTTTTATTATTATTTTTAGTAGTAGTAGTTGTTGTCGTCATTGTTGTTGTCTTATTAAATCCAGAAAGATTTGAAGATCTGAAACAATTAAGTTCAACAAGTAAATCAGGAATGACTTTTTCATGCTACTGTTGATACTGTGTGTGTGGATACACTTCTCTGATTCTGCGTATCATCTGGTTCCTGTTTGCTCTTTGTATCGAGTTAATAGATGGAGCGCCATATTGGCCAGGACGTGGTGTAATTAAGGGTTTGGGCCGGATGGCAGCAGAATGGGCCCCTCCCCCACAGATACTGATCGCTCCGTTTCCGTTTATCGCTCCTCTCCAATCTCCTGCTCACAACCCCGAATCCGTTACAACCTCTTATTACTGAACAAAACGCTATCTCTTATTTCCCGTTTCTCTCTCCGCTCTTCCTGACAGCAGTGCTGTTTATTCTTCTCCTCGATTTTGTGGTCGCATGCTGTGGTCACAGTCACTTATTTGTCTCGACACTGTGTGTAGATGTGTGAGGATTTCACCATAGCGATGTCCCACAGTGCAGTTTAGATATGCAGAATGTCATGCTGTGTCACCAACAATAATGATTTTATTCTAAATGTTTCCATGTGGGGCGGCACGGTGGTGTAGTGGTTAGCGCTGTCGCCTCACAGCAAGAAGGTCCGGGTTCGAGCCCCGTGGCCGGCGAGGGCCTTTCTGTGTGGAGTTTGCATGTTCTCCCCGTGTCCGCGTGGGTTTCCTCCGGGTGCTCCGGTTTCCCCCACAGTCCAAAGACATGCATGTTAGGTTAACTGGTGACTCTAAATTGAGCGTAGGTGTGAATGTGAGTGTGAATGGTTGTCTGTGTCTATGTGTCAGCCCTGTGATGACCTGGCGACTTGTCCAGGGTGTACCCCGCCTTTCGCCCGTAGTCAGCTGGGATAGGCTCCAGCTTGCCTGCAACCCTGTAGAACAGGATAAAGCGGCTAGAGATAATGAGATGAGATGAGATGTTTCCATGTGCAGCATTAAACATTCACTAATATAATCATGGCACAATTGGAGTATGTCACATAAAATCTTCAATGTTTTTAAAGGACGTTTTTACACTCTGGTCGCATTCGAATTCAGTTTTAGGCTCTTTCAGGGGTGGGGTTTAGATTATATTCGCAAATTTGTGTTCATATAAAAGAATGAGTCACTTTTGTACAAAACATTCGCACCACAAATGTGGCCTGATTTACACTGACCGGGTCCGAAAGTCCGGATTTATACAGGACTGTGTACAAGTCTGAGGCACATGTAAAGAAATGCTGTCGACAATTTAAAAATGGCTGAAAAATAATGAAAAATGTTTCAATATTAAAGAAATACTATAAACAGTAAGCAGTAAGCCATAATAAATCAATATAACAAAGTCAATATTTGCTGTGAGATGAGACAGCCTTTTGCTTTAAAAGAAAAAAAAAATAGTCTGAGGTCCAGTGAGTGCAGGTTTATGCGGAAATGATCTGTAGGTTTTACTGAGCATCTTCCAGAACCAGCCACAGTTCTTCTGGACACTTTGTCACACTCGCGTCTTCATTTTGCACCAAAAATGTTCCAGTAGCCTTCATTATGTTTTTTTTTTTTTTTTAATCTGTGAAAAAAAGTGCTCTCTTATGGAATATGCTGCTCAGACATATTACAAACTTTTTTTTTCTTTTCTTTTCTGTAACGTTTAATTTTGTGCTGAAAAAAACCCCAAATGTTCGGAACTCTAAAATATTTTTGTAATGTTTTGACGCAATAATGAATGAAGAAGCCATAAAATAGAAATCTATAACAAAGTTTGTATTAAAAAAAAAACAAAATGGGGGGGGTGGCTATGTTTTTTGCGCATTACTGTATATCGATGACTGGAGCAGCCCTTTCCTGTTCATTGCAGAAACTGAAACAGGAAGTCACTTGACATTACTAAAGTTGTTTGCAAATTTTTTCACACTGAAAAAAAAATTGACAGATTTGCAAACTTTTTTCAGTCGGTCTGATTTTCCAATCAGCTAGGAAAGTGCAGTGTGGGTGTGTTCATGCTGCAACTCATTTGCATTTGGTGCCACCTACAAAACGCCATAAAAGGAAAAGCTTACAGTGAGCTGAAAGCATGAAATAAAATAAGAACAAAACGGCGAAAGAAAAGGAATTTCTCAAAGACAGAAGTAGAAGGTATTTTCCTGATTTCATGGCTGGAACCATTTAAAAATAGTGAGCTGCATAATTGCAGTTTTTTTTTTAACTTAATTTATGGATTTGTCTTTGCTTTCTTTCTTCATATATTTTCCCATATTTAATATTTCCCCAGTGCATTAAAGCTGTACTGCTGTTCAGATTTTAAGTGTAGGTCATTAAAAGAATTTTCCCGACACCTGGTTATTTTTGTTTAGTGACTGAAAGCTACTGAATTCGAATCACAGACTTCCAATTTTATTAGTTTTTTTAAAATAGAACAATGAATGAATTTATCTCCACGTGGCCCTAAATTCTCGGCTATTTTTTCCTGCTTCACCATGACCCAATACAAGATACTACAGTATGTCATGCATCACGTGGTGGGCTTTCCACGTTCGCGCAAGGCATTGTGGGATACAAATTTGAAACAGGAGAGAAAAATGGAGGACGTGAGTGTGCGAATGAAATGTGAAAGAGCGACTACAGTAACGGAAAGAAAGTGAGAAGAAAAGACGTTATGTTATATACGAAGGAAAGGAAACGCAGGACCAAACTAATAAATATCGGCGCTCAGCGAGCACCTCGGTGTGATCAGCTGTTTGTTTAGCGACAGAATGATGGAACTGTCAGTGCACGCTCAAAGGGAAACCTGTAGATGGCAGCAATGCAGCACTGTGGATGCCAGCTGCTGTAAAACCCAAAAGAAGAAGAAGAAGAAGGTAAACCTGCGCATGCGCACACGGACTTCCTCTGTCTGCTTGACTGTGCGAAGCGAGCGATTTCATGCACATTATTTGCTTGAAGCCCCTCAAATTAAATAATTTCCCAGCCACAGAACGGCCTGATATTTTGTGAGATATTACAGAAATAAACATAAATCACAATCACCACATTTCAGACGGAACTAAATTTCACTGACTTTACCAAATCGAAAGGACGTCTCGCTTTAAAGCTGATAAAGGAGGAAGATTTTCTTTAATAGTCTGTTACAGACCACGTCGCCTGTTTATACTCAGACATCAGTCACCTTTGACCTTTGTTTGGACTTCGTTTCATCATTGTTTCATCAGATGCCGTGAGGACGTGTTTGCTGGAAAGTTTGGGAAGAAGTTGAACCTCTCTGGTTGTTTCTCAGCACCTTTGCATCCCTCAGCGGTGAGTCCTGCTGAACCTTCGTTCTGGGAAAAATGCTTTACAGCTTTCCTCCACAGGATATCAGATGGGAAATGACTGTGTGTGTTTCTGGAACTTTCTCTCTCCCACACACACGCACACACAAAACGCTGGAGGATGTCCAGGTTTGTTACATACAAACAGACAAAGCAGTGGTTGTCTCTCAGCACAAAGTTAAAGTGTCTGATAAACACACACACACACACACACACACGAGCGCGTGTTTGAACTGAATTTCCAGCTCGTTTTTCACTGAGCTGTGATTCGTTTTGAGGAAAAAAAAACACTGCTGTCAATGCATCATCTCCAGGTTTAAGGTTTCACATCCATATTTATTGACCGAATTTCCCAATAATAATAAATACAGTCTGAAAGCTGGGATTTTATTTGATCAGAAGCTGCTAAAACGTCGTCTCGAGTCAAAATTTTTCACCTAAAAGCTCTTTGATTTGTTTCACAAGCTTTTCACCATCATTTTTAACACTGCGCATCATCACGAAGCAGCTTGATAGAAATCCGGATGTAGATTTTAGATCTGTGTGAGGGGGGAAAACTCCCAGAATTCTTTTCCTTTACTGTATGTTTAGGAGATGCTTTCGAGTGACACAACAGAAAAGCTTTTGTCTTATCGTCAAGAGATAGAGTTCGAATCCCGAGCCATCCATGCTCAGGAGTCTGGAGAGTGTAACTGGTCGTGTTGTCTGTGTGGGCGAAGCATACTTTCTCTCTCCTGTCACTCACAGCGACCATAGCCAATCATCTGAGTATGCAGAAGAGGGCAGATAGCGCTTTCTGGAAATGTTTCACGTCGGCCTGTTTGTGTCTGTCTTTTTTTTTTCCACGAGAACATTTCACAAATTTCTAGAATTGAATCTGTTACCGTGTTTCCACCGCAGATTTTCACAATAAAAGAAGGGATATTTATTTTTAAATTTCGACAAAACACACTTGAGAATACTTTGTTTCCATTAAGTGATTAGACTGGTACCAAAATTCAAAAAAGTGCTTATTTAAGGAGTTGAAGGCATTTTTGAGACAAAGTCGGCAAACAGTCTTATTTTGTCAATTTGGGTGTGCCGAATTCAAATCTGCAATATGCCAAGTTCTATCTGACCTCTGTTGACCTCTAGAGGTCATTGAACTTTGGGCCTGTAAACGTCTCAGCTGAACCCAGTTTCTCAGCTTTCTAAGGAATGAAATGTACTAAAATGATTAATGAAGTTAGCAAATGGCCTTGTTTGTTAAATGTTTGGGTGCTGAATTCATTTTTCATTTGTAAAACGACTGACTTTACTCCCCCAAAAAGAATATGAACAGACAAAAAACAAATAGAAAGGAACAAATACAACATTAAATGCCAGTCCATGTACATGTGACTTACTTTTCACAATGAGAATGCCTCGGCGATCACCTTACATAACATTGCATTACATTTAGCGGTTATTGTTTATACAAAGCTACTGAAAAAAGGACAGATTCAGCAGCATACACAATGTGGGGGCATACAGGGTATACAGGTTAATCAGGGTTAGTATATATGAGAGTTTTTTTCTTTGTTGTTTGTTTTTTGTAAAGGCTTTACCCTGTTTAAAACAAAACAAAAAACAAACAACAAAGAAAAAAAACTCATATATACTAACCCTGATTAACCTGTATACCCTGTACGCCCCCACATTTTGTATGCTGAATCTGTCCTTTTTTCAGTAGCTTTGTATAAACAATAACCGCTAAATGTAATGCAATGTTATGTAAGGTGATCGCCGAGGCATTCTCATTGTGAAAAGTAAGGTGGTGTTTACATTAGACCTTATCAGCGGATCATCAGATTAACGTTTTTAAAACGATTCGCGTACACACACAAATAGCAGGAAGTGAAGTCCGCGCCGTTTTTCAGCAGTCGCGTCACATGACCAACGTGGCATGACCAACGCCAGCGAATCAGGAAGGTGGATGTCACAGTGACGTTGTCCAATGACGACGTCAGCTAGAGCTCAGCACTGCGTATCCTCGTTCCTCAATGTTTACACAGCACCGGATCAGATACGTACTGGGTTGAATACGTGGGCCCTGGCGGATTCAAGTTGTTCTGCCTGTGGAGACGTTTCCCGGCGTTTTAATGTGCACGGACAGTGCATCCGCAATGACAACGATACGGACACGGTCTAATGTAAACACCACCTAAGTCACATGTACATGGACTGGCATTTAATGTTGTATTTGTTCCTTTCTATTTGTTTTTTGTCTGTTCATATTCTTTTTGGGGGAGTAAAGTCAGTTTAAAAATGCCGTTAAATGCATAGGCCTATAGGCCAAGTTTAATGACCTTGAGGTTATCAGAGGTCATATGTCGTTTTACAAATGAAAAATGAATTCAGCACCCAAACATTTAACAAACAAGGCCATTTGCTAACTTCATTAATCATTTTAGTACATTTCATTCCTTAGAAAGCTGAGAAACTGGGTTCAGCTGAGACGTTTACAGGCCCAAAGTTCAATGACCTCTAGAGGTCAACAGAAGTCAGATAGAGCTCGGCATATTGCAGATTTGAATTCGGCACACCCAAATTGACAAAATAAGACTGTTTGCCGACTTTGTCTCAAAAATGCCTTTGGGTGTCACAATTCTGGATTTTGGTACCAGTCTAATGTTATGTGAGCAAAGCTGGGTTTTTCCTCTCACGATGGGTCTTACAGAGCTCTCTCTTTTTTTTAGAAAGGTAACGCTTCCATTTGCTCATCATATGTCATGTGACTTAAAGGTGTAAAATGTTTTTGTTTCAATTTTGCGAAATATTGCTTTGTTGAATCGTCTGGAAAAAACACCTCATGGGAGTGCAAAATTCTTTTTTTTAAATTAAAAAAAATATATTTCACGTTTCAATTACTCATTTTTCAAATTGTGCTCATGTTTGTGAGATCAGATTACATGATGGACTAGCTAGCAAGCTAATCTAATCACCTAGCTACGGTTAACAGTCATTCCACACGAAATCGAGTCGTACATGAGCTGATGGCTGACGAGGTGCGTAGCACCAAGTTGTTTATAATCCATGTACAATTAGATTGAGTGGAATAACTCTTTTATTCTATCCACATTCACTGGATTTTGAGAAACGGAGCATTTTTATTTTTTGCAAATTCGATAAATAAAAACTTTATCCAAAACGTCCAACAAAATAATTTCTTCTTAGAATGTAAACAAACCAGTGAAATGATGAGCAATTTGTGAAAAATGTGATAATAATAATTCTTGAAAAATAAAGAGACACATTCTTACCATCAAATACTTTTTTTTTTTGTATTTTTGGGGTTTTGTTTTCGAGTAGAGTTTTCATTTCATCCTCAGTTGCTTCAGCAGCATGCTCCACCATTTTGTTTTTCTCTACTCACAGTATATGAGCTGATATCCTAGTAGTAGAGTAGCCAATCAGAGCACGCGATTGCTCATATCCAGTGAATATGGATGGATGGATTGGTTATAGCTAATAAAGTCTTGTCTTTTTCGATGAACATCAGCCATTAACTCAGCAGCTCTGTTAAAATGTTTAAAATTTTAAGTGTTTTTGAGCATTTATATTCCCGCCTATCTGCGTTTTCGCACTGGATGATTCAGGATGTGAAAAATGAAACATGATCGAGCTGAGTTTCTGTGACGTAGGTTTAGTTCCTGCCATCCATCACACTCCAAGTTCAAGCACAAACTTTGAATTTCGACCTTCTCCCAGTTACGAAGGGTGACGGAATGTCATTCCGTGAATCCTAGCTCAAGAATAGATCAACAATGACACGAAGGAGAGTTTAGCTCTCTCTTTACAGACAGAATGAGTGAATATTAGTCAGTGTACAGCTAGAGAACAAAAACCTGGAGAACACGTCAGCGGACTGACGAGAGCCAGAGGCGTAGCTGCAGGACAGCCAGATGCCTGCGGCGCTGAGGGCGGATCACTGGAGTCCACATAAACTTCAAGTGTCAAAATGCTGGAAGCTCCAGTGAAATCCTCAGATGGGCAGAAAAAAAAAAATCATCCAGATGAAGTCAGCAAGAGGATGACCTCAACATAAAGGGTTGTTTATTTTGTTGGGGGCTTTTTTCTTAGCAGTTGTGATGTTGAAAGAACCTCCATCGTGATCGTGATGTGACCCGAGCTGCAAAGTTCTATCAAGCAAACAAGCAGAATATTTCAGAATATAGCACCGGATTTTAGTGAGCTCTTATCCCAAGTGGCTCGTTAGCTTGTTATTTCGGAGCCTGATCTAACCTACATGCCAACAATAGGCTCGAGTTAAAAGGCAAAGTGGCTGCTCAGGATAAAGGTCGCTTTAAATATAATGTTCTTTCTACTCTGTGTGAAGCGCTGATATTCTGTGAACATACAACTGAAATGTTTAGCTCACACGGCCGTAGAGCGATGAGCTATTGCCATCATGCAGCGTCCGTCCGTCCACAATTCACAAAACTCCAGGAGTCGTCGTGATTTTTCACTGGATTTTGATCTGATTTGTTTTGAAGAGCAACTTGGCTAATTATAAGCATGTCTGGTTTCTCATGGTACGACTGTGTGAGCTACTGCACCGCTGACGCTCTGATTACTCGTGTCTGTCAAATATACATTTAAACTGCATGATTATTACGTAATCATAAACTACACTACGCCATTGTGCTGGGATGATAAAGCTGCGAGGATGAAACGGACGCTAGAGAACGTAACACCAAAAATGTTCTGATGGAGTTTTATTCTGGACAGAGATGTTTACTCAACAATTATGGAAGGAGTCTCCAGTGTCGGAGAGCTTGTTCTGTAGATGTTCAAGAAGTTTCTTCTTCGTCTTTAGGATGTTCTTCCATCTCCTGTCTTCCGTATCTGCTGTAGCACCAGCCGTCCTCATGTCCTCCTTCACCACATCCATAAATCTCGTCTTTGCTCTTCCTGTTTTCCTTCTACCTGGCAACTCCATCTCCAGCGTTCTTTTCCCAGTATACCCTGGATCTCTCCTCTGGGGATCTCTCCTCTTGGACTACTGTCAGGGTGGCATTACCACCTCACACATAGTGTTCCAAGGATCCATCACCTGGACAGATTTTGAAAGCACTGCTGGTCTTCTTCCTTCTTCTTCTTTCCCTATTTCTCCTTCTTCTATTTCTTTTTCTTCTTCTTTTCCTCCATCTTCTTCCTCTATTTCTTTTTCTTCTTCTTTCTCTTCTTCTTCTTCTTCTTCTTCTTCTTCTTCTTCTTCTTCTTCTTCTTCTTCTCTTTCTTTGAGCTGTTCCTGTTAGGAATAATGTCCCTCCATCTCCTCCTGTCCTCTGTATCTTCTTCTGTAGCACCAACCATCCTCATGTCCTCCTTCACCACATCCATAAATCTCATCTTTGCTCTTCCTGTTTTCCTTCTACCTGCCAACTCCATCTCCAGTGTTCTTTTCCCAGTAAACCCCAGATCTCTCCTCTGTACATGTCCAAACTATCTCAATCTCGCCTCTCTCACTTTGTCTCCAAGCTGTCCTACATGTCCCTCTAATATCCTTGTTTCAACAGCGATGTTCAACAACATAACGAAACGGACGAAAAGCACCATGGTACTATGGGACGTACTTTTAATAAATAGACAATTCTAGTCGTTGGTGAATTTCTGTAGTGGCAGAGGAATAAAACACTTCAGGAAGTTCTGCTGCTGTAATTATTGCTATAATATGGGAAAAAATCCACCTCATGGTGGAAATGATCTTGCATTTTTCTCCACATTCGTCCCTGGATGCATGCTCTCATTTCAGCAAACGCAACTTCTCAATATCTGTGAACATTCTTGGCCGGTAGTGAAACTCTGAATTCGGAATGTGACCTCTGGACTCTCAATTAATGTAGGAAAACATTTTTTTCCTTCTGCAATAATTCTGTATCAGTAATGAAACCATGAAATACGATACACATCTTTGGCACCAAGTCATAAATCATTAACATCTCGCAGCATAACCTTGGAATTAAAGTTAAGCTGGAAATGCAGCTCATGTGGAAATAATTGTGAGTTTGTGAGTCTTGGCCGTGCCTCAGCACACACATTAATTTACCTGCTTACAACACTTCCAGAACGCTGGGGGTTTTTCTTCTGGGCTTTTTTTTTTTTTTGCTTTGTGTATCATCCACATTGTTCCAGTTCTGTTCTGAAGTAAACATAAGTTTTTTATGTGTTTGTTTATTTTGAAAAAGGGGAAAAATCCACCTGGGCGCTGTAGGATACCGAGTTTTATTTTCCAGTAAAAATTTAGAGGGTTGTGTTTTACAGGACGCAGTGAGGGAGAGGGCGGCCATGTTACTGCCGCAGTGGGCGTGTTAAAGCGGCCAACAGTGATACAGCAGAACAAAATGGCCGACATCGGAAAAGTTTGGGCCAAATTGAATTGTACACAGTTTGCATTGTTTTCCTCAACTCAGACACGCGACACTTCTTTAGTTTTATGCTGATGCTATTAATTTAAACACCTTTTCGACCAACAAGAAACGGGTTCTTGAGCCGGTTCTATTCAGGATTCTTTAAACCTTGGTGTGAGATGGCAAACTTTTCACCAGTTTTGATCAGAACTGTTGTAATCAAGGGTGCGTCATGAACAGAGGGCAGGGTACAATCCACAATGGGAGTAAACAGTAATATCAATATGGCGGAGATGGCACATTGAGCTTTTGTTCTGTTATTACAGATATTTGTTTTTGGTCCTTTTTTTTTGAAGATGTCTCCTTTTCCGTTGTGTCCTCTGTCACTGCACTCTGTTTTCTCTCCAAACTAATGAGACGTCCATTGATGTCATCACGGTTCACATTGGAAAAAAGTTCAAAGTCCTTCCTGTGCCAGAACCTGGTCTTCCCAGGCAGTTTCCCATCCCAGTATGAACCAGCCCCTAAAGGTGTGTTGGGTGGCGCTGATCTTCATTTCTATAGCCCTCGGCCTCTCGCCTGTTACACATGGAGGGACGGGTTCTCCAGTAACCACGAGAGTTTGATTCCCTTCTCACATCTGTATTGCAGTGCTTCACCAGATGTCAGTCTGTACCATTTTTATGATGGTCTTTGGTGCCCAACCATGAGTAGAACTCACGATCTCGTGGTTGAGAGGTAGACACGCTAACCACTAGGCCAATTCGTCGGTTTACGCCAGAAAAACCAAACCAATTTATTTTTGGTCGAAATGTTCTAAACGGTTCAAAATTTGGTGTATGATCAAGAACGGAACCCGTTCCCTGTTGGTCGAAAAGGGGTATATGAGGCTAATGTAGTTAAGAAATAAGCAAATGAATATTCATATCTGGGAAAATTTATCTTAGCAACAGGAAGATCTTAAATGCAGACAATTTTATGTAATGTATACATTATCTTTTAGGGAAGTTGACATGTTGAATCCTGGACTCTGATTGGTCAGAAGGTGGTGATTAATTTTCTATAAGAGCAGCTCGAACATTAGCACAGGTTTATATTAATGCGCTCGTTCTAATAAGTTATTGTTTCTATAGTAATGGCTCATTCACAGGGACTTGTACTGTAGATGCTACATAAACAGATTAATAACATTTACTACACTAATACTGTAGTGCAGTGATCCATACTATACTGGTGTTCTACAGTACAATATACTCATTCTATCCTACACCATGCATCGATACTATACTGTGCTGTTGTGTACTTTAACTCTGGGGTTGTAGTTACTTATACCAACACTACTATTCTGTAGTATTCCATAATATACTATATTACACAGACAGTAGTGTTTTACTGGGAAATACACCACTCGTATTTTTAATCTGAGCTCCATCCGGGACATGGAGAACCAAAACCATGATATACATCTCTATCTGTCACACGTGAGGAAATTGATGAATTGTTTTGATAAATTTGGGTACTTTTTTGTTTGTGAATGTGTCAATATAATAAAAAGAAAACACATGTTAGCTTGAAGATATGAAGTTTATCTTCTCGTGTTGAAAAACTCACATTTTTCATACGGAACACATCGCGGATCTGAGTGACATATTTAAATAATAATGTCTGGCTTTTTTCCATGGTCTATCAGATATATTCCATTCAGCGAGCATGATACTGAACGAGTCAAAGACAAGTCGCTGAATGGAATATATCTGATAGACCACAAAAAAAAGCCAGACATTATTTATTATTATTATTATTATACGTACACATACCTTTCGGGTGTTCAACATGTCTTTCTCTTTCAAAATTCTCTCAAAATCTTCCGTATTTAACGAAGCAAACCTGGCGGCCATGTTTGTTTACAAATTGTCCCAGTCGCTCACTTGTTTGTGTGACGTCATGTTGTCTTGACAACCAATGCAATATCGCATACATGTCAACCTATACGGAATGTCCGTATTTTATACGGATTTGATTCAATAAACGTAGTATACGGGCGTACAAATAAAGTTATACGGATTCTTTAAAAAAACTTCAATATTTATTTAGAGCTATAATCAATTCCCACGATGATAAAAGAGCGCATAACATTTACAAACGTACTGTACACCACAGAAAGCACAAACAGCCAGTAAAGAGTCTTATGAAATCGCGCGTTATCTTGTGGTAGTGAGACTTCGTTCCACTTTTGATCATGCGCACACCGCATTGCGAGAATCCCGCCAACCGGGAGGTAACATTTTGTTTGAAATGCGTATTTCCACCTGAGCGACTTTCACTAGCGACTGAAAAGATTCTGAATGGGCGCTCCGGCAAGATCAACACAGACACTTGCTGTGACATGCAGCCTCGTGAGGTATTGGTGCAGAGCGCTAAAAAAGCTGTCATGGAGTACAATTCAGAACATTAGAGTGACACTGTGTTTTTGTCAAACATTGGAGCTTTGTATTCATTCTGAAGGTTTATTGTTATTAATATTGAATAAAAAGTAACTTGGATATATCATTGTTAATTATCATTCAAATTTTAGGTAAATTATTTTAATTTGCATCTTATAAGGATTTTATAAGGGAAATACGGATTTTGGAGGTTGGTTATACAGGTTTGATTGACCAAAGGTTGACGTGTGATATCATAACCAATATTCAACACTCATTCTCCATTGGCTAGAGCGATGTAATACACGTAGGATAAGCGATATGCAAACAATATTGCATGCTATCGAACCAAATGAATGAAACCCGCTAGTCAAGTCAAGTTTATTTCTATAGCGCTTTTAACATTAGACATTGTCACAAAGCAGCTTTACAGAATTTGAATGACTTTAAACATGAGCTAATTTTATCCCTAATCTATAAAAACACATGTTTTTATACCATGGAAAAAGTGTCCTCTATGTATAATAATTCCTGATATTTCACTCCAATGATGTCATGCCCCGTGTTTTCCCGCTGCGTTTTCAACATTAAAATTCTTTTGATTAACTTTGTGTGTGTGTGTGTGTGTGTGTGTGTATTTTTTTTTTTGTGGATGTGTCCATATCATATAAAGAACGTTATATGGTGGTGTGAAGATATGAAGTTTATCTTCTTGTGTTGAAAATATTTTCACTCATTCACTTCACTCACTGGTGATCTATACATTCATGACTTGAATATAAACTTCATATCTTTGTTCCCCCATGTAATATATTCTCTCTCTCTCTCTCTGTGTAAGATTATGGATTTTATTGTTATTGTCTGAAGAATGTTCATTTATTTGCATATGTGAAAAAGATTTAGTGTTAAACAGACTTCTGCTATTTGTCCTCTACACTGTCCATGTAGCTTCAGTGTTTAGATTTAAGATCTACCGTATTTTAGATAAAGAGGAAATTGTGTGAATCAGAAAATGTTTTCAGGAAACTATTTCTTTTCTCGCTCATAACGTAACTGAACCGAAACAAAATCTTACGCAGTTTCTCGTCTCGTCTCGTCTTCTTCCGCTTTATCCGGGACCGGGTCGCGGAGGCAGCAGTCTAAGCAGGGAAGCCCAAACTTCCCTTTCCCCAGACACCTCGGCCAGCTCCTCGGGAAGAACACCGAGGCGTTCCCAGGCCAGCCGAGAGACATAGTCCCTCCAGCGTGTCCTGGGTCTTCCCCGGGGCCTCCTCCCGGGGGGACATGCCTGGAACACCTCCCCAGGGAGGCGTCCAGGAGGCATCCGAAAAAGATGCCCGAGCCACCTCAGCTGATTCCTCTCGATGTGGAGCAGCAGCGGCTCTACTCCGAGCTCCTCCCGAGTGACTGTGCTTCTCACCCTATCTCTAAGGGAGCGCCCAGCCACCCTGCGAAGGAAACTCATTTCGGCCGCTTGTATCCGCGATCTTGTCCTTTCGGTCATTACCCAAAGCTCATGACCATAGGTGAGAGTCGGAACGTAGATCGACCGGTAAATTGAGAGCTTCGCCTTTTGGCTCAGCTCCTTCTTCACCACAACGGACCGGTAAAGCGACCGCATCACTGCGGAGGCTGCACCGATCCGCCTGTCGATCTCACGCTCCATCCTTCCCTCACTCGTGAACAAGATCCCGAGATACTTAAACTCCTCCACTTGAGGCAGAACTTCTCCACCAACCTGGAGAGGGCAAGCCACCCTTTTCCGGTCGAGAACCATGGCCTCGGACTTGGAGGTGCTGATTCTCATCCCAGCCGCTTCACACTCGACTGCAAACCGCCCCAGTGCATGCTGAAGGTCCTGGTTTGAAGAAGCCAACAGGACAACATCATCCGCAAAAAGCAGAGATGAAATCCTGTGGTTCCCAAACAGGATTCCTTCTGGCCCCTGGCTGCGCCTAGAAATTCTGTCCATAAAAATTATGAACAGAACCGGTGACAAAGGGCAGCCCTGCCGGAGTCCAACATGCACTGGGAACAGGTCTGACTTACTGCCGGCAATGCGAACCAGACTCCTGCTCCGTTCGTACAGGGACCGGACAGCCCTTAGCAAAGAGCCCCGAACCCCATACTCCCGAAGCACCCCCCACAGAATACTACGGGGGACACGGTCGAATGCCTTCTCCAGATCCACAAAGCACATGTGGACTGGTTGGGCAAACTCCCATGAACCCTCGAGCACCCTATGAAGGGTATAGAGCTGGTCCAGTGTTCCGCGACCAGGACGAAAACCGCATTGTTCCTCCTGGATCCGAGGTTCGACTATTGGTCGAATTCTCCTCTCCAGTACCCTGGAGTAAACCTTCCCTGGGAGGCTGAGAAGTGTGATTCCCCTATAATTGGGGCACACTCTCCGGTCCCCTTTCTTAAAAAGAGGGACCACCACCCCAGTCTGCCACTCCAGAGGCACTGTCCCTGACCGCCACGCGATGTTGCAGAGGCGTGTCAACCAAGACAGCCCCACAACATCCAGAGACTTGAGATACTCAGGGCGGATCTCATCCACCCCCGGTGCCTTGCCACCGAGGAGCTTGCAAACCACCTCAGTGACTTCGGCTTGGGTAATGGACGAGTCCACCTCTGAGTCATCAGCCTCAGTCTCCTCAGTGGAAGACATGACGGTGGGATTGAGGAGATCCTCAAAGTATTCCTTCCACCGCCTTACGCAGTTATTATTTATTATTCAAGAGTATGATCCTGTTCTGTGGTCATGATGACCTTTTGGGTTGTACCTCCCAAAGAAGAAACTCTGCAGAAATGAAAGTGAAGGGCCCTTAACAGCTCAATCATTATCATTTCTGAAAATATCTGAAGCGTCATTAGTAATGTCTGAAAATCGCTCTCAGTGTCGTATCCTCAGGCTCTCCTGGAAGAGAGCCCTCTTATCTCATATTCTGAAAAATATATAAACGAGTCGGAGCTTCACGGGGTCACGGCGCAGGCCGGAGCTGAACGCCGTGCTCAGAATTTTAATGCTGCTTTAAACATCTCCTCTGCAGAGGACGAGGTGGGAAAATCCCTGCCCCCCAAAAACAGGGAGGATATGGAGATATATTCAAACCCCTTTCACCCACACATATAAACACAAACAGATACTTGTTTGGAACGTGCCCATGTCCGTTATCCGAAGAGAAATTACAGGGTTGTGTTTTCCAGCGCAGTCAGTGTCCATCAGAGCTGAGAACAGACTCGTGACACTACATAAACTCAGAATCAGGCAGGATCGTAAAAAAAAAATGTACTAAATACTCAAATACGGAAACAATGAGATGAGATCACTTGGCAGGCTTAAGAGTTAATAAAAAAAGAGCAGTAAACAAGCAAGCCTTTTGCTTTTACTGCTTTCAGAACCCCTGCATCACTTAAACACACCACACACACACTTTTTCATAATTAACACACGTAATAGTGAACATTTGCGAATTGTTGCCTGTGCTCTAGTTTTTGTCCACAAACACACAGCGTGTCGTGCTGTTCCAGGAAAATAATCAAAGATGATCTGGTGTGGCAAAGCGAAGTTAGTTTCTACCCTGATTATGTTTCTAAACCAGCACATCCTGAAGTGTTTTATTCCTCTTATACAACAGATTTTTTGACAGTAAAAGTCTTATTACAGAACAGCACTTTTTTATCCATTTCTAGTTACATTTAACATCGTGAATGGGACGACTGTAAAACAGGCGAGTTCCTCTTCTCGCTTACGTTACAGCAGCGATAATCAGTTGTTCCTTCACCAGCCTCTGTTTATTCCCTCTTTCTTGAAGGTAAAAAGATAAAATAAACGCAGCTTACCATCGTGTTACTGAGAGACGGCAAAGAAGTGTAAACTCCTCCGTCCTGAAGATGTCGGAAAATTTAAAGTTACAGCTTCACCCCTGACCCTGGAGACTCCTAGAAACGTTGCATAAACATCTGCCTCCCTGTGAATGAGCTGTTACTATAGAAACAGTAACTTATTAGAACGAGTGCATTAATTAATTCATAATTATTCGCCGAAGGTGAAGTGAATATCTGTGATTATTCTATCCGCATTCACTGGATATGAGCAATCGCGTGCTCTGATTGGCTACTCTACTACTAGGATATCAGCTCATATACCGTAAGTAGAGAAAAACAAAATGGCAGAGCGCATCAAGTCAGATATATCACTTTATCAAGTATTTAAAGGTCCCATGGCATGAAATTTTCACTTTCTGAGGTTTTTTAACGTTAAAATGAGTTCCTCTGACCTTCTTAAGTCACCCCAGTGGCTAGAAATTTCATAATGTGTAAACCAAACTATGCCCAACATTTGAGAATGGCGCATCAAAATGGCGTGTTGATAAACTCTTCCCTTTACTACGTCAGCAAGGGAGATGATCCTCACGCCCCCCCCTCTGGATTCCCACCCACTGTATGGATTGCCCACCCAGCTCAAAAGTTGCCACCAAACATGGAAGTTGCACTGTACATGGATGTGACAACACAGAAAGGAGTCTGTTTTTACTGCCGACGGGAGAGCCCCTGAAGACGCAGTGGCTTAATTTTATTTACTCCAATAATACGCCGTCGAGTCTACCTAAGACGGTGTATGTTTGTCGGAAGCATTTTCCTGATGAATGTTTCCACAACTTGGGACAGTACAGGGCAGGTTTTGCACATCAACTGTCACTGAAGCCTGGGTCCGTACCAAGCATCCCTGCCGCATCAGCCACAAACACCGAACAAGTAAGTGTAGAACTGTTAAGTCGTTTTGCTGTGTTTTAAAATCGGTGCGTTAGCCTTGCAATGGCTACATTAGCTGTGCAGCTAACCGCTTCCTGCAGTTAACCAGGTACTCTGCGCTACAAAACCAAAAAGCATGCAGCATGCTCTGTTATAATAGCCAATCAAAACAGTTTTTACAAAGACACCCACATTCTTTTTTTTAAGTCACTCATTCATTTTATTTGTTTGTTTGTTCAGTAAAAACCCAAACATTTGTTGAATTTATTTTATTTCCTCGCGTCGCACCTTAATGACGTCAGCGTGCGGTATTTTTCCCTTCGCGGTTTGTTCCTTCTCTCTCGCCATAGTAAGACACCCACATCCGCTTGTTCTGACCCACTGGAGGTAGCGTCACAGTACTGTTAGCCAATCAGAGGTAACATGTTTACATGTCATGAATATTAATGATAAGACCCGCCCCCACCCTCTACCCTTCCCCGCCTCCTGCTTCTCATTAGCAAAACGACGCACTGGGAAAAGCGCTGAAATGGGGCTTTCTCCCAGGAGGCTATATCTACGTGCCGAGGGTTCATTTCGAGAAAGGCTGCAGATATAACATCCGGAAACCTCCACGAGCCCGTTTAAAGCATCAACAAAGCATCAACAAACCACCATGCCATGGGACCTTTAAAAGAAACAGAAATAGCTAAAAGAATATAGTTTTTATTTTTTCCTCCAAGTATCTCTGGTTCCACACTCCAGCCCAGTCGGTGGTGCCAAACCACCAAAAACCCTAAAGAAGAAAAACAAAACGGCGGCGCGTGTTGCTGAACCAACAGAGGCTGAAATACAAACTCTACTCAAAACTCCAAAAAACATATTTTTAAAAAAGCAACAAAATACGGAATAAAAATATTTGATGGAAAGAGCGTATCTTTTTTTTTAGTTTTCAAGAATTATCATATTTTGACAAATCACTCTTGTCATTTCGCTGGTTTGTTTACATTCTAAGCAGAAATTATTTTGTTGGATGTTTTGTATTGATCGAATTTGCAAAAAATAAAAATGCTCCGTTTCTGAAAATCCAGTGAAAATATGAATAGAATAAAACAGTTTTTCCACTCAGTCTCATCGTACATGGCTTGGTGCTGTGCACCTCATCAGCTATCAGCTCATGTACGACTCAATTTTGTGGAATAATCATTAATTATATAAACGAGATGAAGTCGAGGTTATTATTCACCAATATTCACTGAGCCTGAGGCCGATAATTGTTTGTGTAAACAAACAGGTGATTATTTTTAAATAAATCATATTAAAAATCATTTGTCAAACTTCAAATGTAATAACTTTGCGGCGCAGACTTGTGTTACTTATCTACGCCGAGTCACATAAAATCCTTTGTTTTGAAATCAATAAAATAAATCCCAACTCCACCTGACCTTTGAATAGTTTTAGACGAAACTTCGTAGCATCTTTAGTGCTTTTAGGAACAGCATTTTCTTTCATTTGTAATTCTTCTTCACTTACAGTGATGAAGCGATTGGCCGCCATTTTGCCGAGTCACTCGAAATAGTCCGAATCTCTTGACCAATCATAGTGTGTGATTTTTTCCATAATCACCTGCGTATTTATACTAAAATATATAAAATAAAGTAAACCTGTGATGTGCAGCTTCACTACGGTCAGAGCTGCTGTTATAGAAAATTAATCAACAACTTCTGACCAATCAGAGTCCAGGGTTCAACACCTCTCGTTGTCATTATTCTCTCTCGTTGGAATATTGTCACTCTCTCTCTCTCACACACACACACACACATACACAGATGCAGTGTGTGATTGATGGTTAATCCTCCCACTCACTTGTTTACTCTCCCACTTGTGCACACAGTGCTTTCTCACTCTGCCAGGAGATGAATAAATGCATGATTACCTGCGCATTCTTAAGGCAGTGCTGGCATTTGTGAAGGGTGTGTGTGTGTGTGTGTGTGTGTGTGTGTGTGTGTGTGTGTGTGTGTGTGTTGATCTGATTTGTGCATGTGCTTATGATTAGAAGTGTGTGAGGTAAGAAGGGGAATGTTCTGACTCGCAGTTTTTCATAAACAGAGCAAGGATATTGCATTTATATCCACGCCCTTCACTTCTTCCCGTCACATGTGCATCTCTTTTTCACTAATCTGCATCTATAAAGTTAAAATGAAAAAGCCGCTCAGTCCCAGAGCTTATTTATCCTTTATTGCACCTTTTTTTAAAGATTTATATTTAGATTACAGCACAGAAATGTTGCTCATTTTCACTGCGAATCACAATCCTCTGTCTTTATTACTGACACTCATACTTTTGTCTGTAGCTTTAATAAAACACAATACTGTCTTTGCAGTACAACAGTCGTAACATTTAAAGGTGCCATCTGTAACTTTTTTCCAAAAAAATTTTAACCTACAACATAATTTTAAAGATATGTTGAAAATCATTTTCTTTCACGCCTTTGCCACACATGTCATTCATTCCAGCTTTTGTTAACGTTTCTTTCTGGCCCAGAAAACTGAATCCGAACTCCTCAGTCCCAGCCATTTCCCCTCGGACAGAGTTTCAGGCTTGTGGATGATTGTAGGAAGATGAACTACGATATTGAATTCATTGCAGTTCAGATCACAGACAGGAGAGGGCGGCAGAAAGTTCACACTGCTCCTTTAATGTCATTTAAAGGTCATGGAGGGGGCCACCTCTGACCCCCTCCATGACCTAGGCCCACTCGAACCCATTGTAAAAGACACAGCGAAAAACCTTGGTGTAATTTTAGATTCATTTTTTAATATGGAGAAGCAAATCAACATGGTTGTTAAAGGTCCCATGGCATGAAATTTTCACTTTCTGAGGTTTTTTAACGTTAAAATGAGTTCCTCTGACCTTCTTAAGTCACCCCAGTGGCTAGAAATTTCATAATGTGTAAACCAAACTATGCCCAACATTTGAGAATGGCGCGTCAAAACGGCGCGTTGATAAGCTCTTCCCTTTACTACGTCAGCAAGGGAGATGATCCCCACGCCCCCCCTCTGGATTCCCACCCACTGTATGGATTGCCCGCCCAGCTCAAAAGTTGCCACCAAACATGGAAGTTGCGCTGTACATGGATGTGACAACACAGAAAGGAGTCTGTTTTTACTGCCGACGGGAGAGCCCCTGAAGACGCAGTGGCTTAATTTTATTTACTCCAATAATACGCCGTCGAGTCTACCTAAGACGGTGTATGTTTGTCGGAAGCATTTTCCTGATGAATGTTTCCACAACTTGGGACAGTACAGGGCAGGTTTTGCACATCAACTGTCACTGAAGCCTGGGTCCGTACCAAGCATCCCTGCCGCATCAGCCACAAACACCAAACAAGTAAGTGTATAACTGTTAAGTCGTTTTGCCGTGTTTTAAAATCGGTGCCACGTTAGCCTTGCAATGGCTACATTAGCTGTGCAGCTAACCGCTTCCTGCAGTTAGCCAGGTACTCTGCGCTACAAAACCAAAAAGCATGCAGCATGCTCTGTTATAATAGCCAATCAAAACAGTTTTTACAAAGACATCCACATTCTTTTTTTAAGTCACTCGTTCATTTTATTTGTTTGTTTGTTCAGTAAAAACCCAAACATTTGTTGAATTTATTTTATTTCCTCGCGTCGCACCTTAATGACGTCAGCGCGCGGTATTTTTCCCTTCGCGGTTTGTTCCTTCTCTCTCGCCATAGTAAGACACCCACATCCGCTTGTTCTGACCCACTGGAGGTAGCGTCACAGTGCTGTTAGCCAATCAGAGGTAACATGTTTACATGTCATGAATATTAATGATAAGACCCGCCCCCACTCTCTACCCTTCCCCGCCTCCTGCTTCTCATTAGCAAAACGACGCACTGGGAAAAGCGCTGAAATGGGGCTTTCTCCCAGGAGGCTATATCTACGTGCCGAGGGTTCATTTCGAGAAAGGCTGCGGATATAACATCCGGAAACCTCCACGAGCCCGTTTAAAGCATCAACAAAGCATAAACAAACCACCATGCCATGGGACCTTTAAGTCGAGTTTTTATCAACTAAGGCTTTTATCCAAGGTTAAGCCTTTTTTATCTTTTAAAGATTCTGAGAGGGTCATCCATGCATTTGTTTCCTCCCGTCTGGATTACTGCAACGCCCTGTATGCTGGCATAAGTTCTTCCTCCATCTCACGCCTGCAACTTGTTCAAAATGCTGCCGCCCGCCTTCTCACTAGAACACGAAGGCGAGAACATATAACACCTGTGCTTGCTGCTCTTCACTGGCTCCCCATACGCTACAGGATATATTTTAAGATGATTTTATTTGTTTTTAAATCCCTACATGGACTGGCACCCTCTTACTTGTCTGACCTCCTAAAAATTCACACCCCCGCCAGGGCCCTCAGGTCAGCCGACCAATTACGCCTAGTTGTACCACCCTCCAGACTGAAAAGTAGAGGGGACCGAGCCTTTGCAGTTATTGGCCCTAAACTCTGGAACGAGCTTCCACTACATATACGTTTGGCCCCGTCCTTAGCTGTTTTTAAAACTCATCTCAAAACCTATTTTTATGCCTTGGCTTTTAACTCTGTATAGCTTTTATTTACTTATTTATTCATTTTTTTGTTTTTCTTTTAATGTTACATGAGTCTTTTTTACTTTATTTATTTATTTATTTATTTATTTTTTAATTATTTACTCTTAGTTATTTATTACTCTAAATTCATTACTATGCCTTGGTGCCTTTTATTACATGATTTCTTGTTTTAAGATTGCACTGACCTGTGTTATTGGTCCTTTGTTGTCATGGTCATGTTGTCCTCTCTCTGTGTATGGTGTCCTCAAGTTACGTTTTCTTTGTGTTTTATGGTGTCCTCAAGTCTTTTTACCTGCTTGTCCAGCACTTTGGTCAGCTGCCTCTGTTGTTTCTTAAAGTGCTTTATAAATAAACTTGACTTGACTAATGTTGTTTACAAAGAGGAGGAATAAAGGAATGAAAGCGAGAAGCGAGTCTGAGATCGTCTCCGTGTTTGTTCCCAACATAACAGAGATGACAGAAGGTTAGACAGAGGGATAGTGGGGTAAAAAAGAGGATGATTGGTTGATCACGATGAAGAATAAGGTGAGGAAGAATAAAGAGAATGAGATTACTGAGGAATTTATAAATAAAGCCCTCATAGGAAGACGGTGAGAATTTTCAAGTATGATGCGCTGTTGGGATCAGGTTTTCATCAAATAATAATAATAAATAAATAAATAAATAAAACTCCAGGCAGCTGAGTTCTGGATAATATTAATAATTTATTTAAATATTCTTTTCACAAGCTGTTTCTATGTCTTTGCTCTTGAAATATTGAGCCTTGCATCATTGCACTCCCTCCAAAAATGGCCCGGCTCCCGTCTACCTGCTCAATCGTTGCAATTGACCTCATTCCCTTTGAGCTACGAGATCAGCTCGAGTCAACACCATTGCTCTGCTCTCAGTCTCAGTCTGTCTTATACATTCTGGACACTTTTCCGGCCACAAGCTTCAGAATTTTGATGGTTGCTGTTTGATTGGTCATCCTCACGTCCACATATGAGCATGTACATGCAAAAAAAAAAAAAAAAAAAAAAAAATATATATATATATATATATATATATATATATATATATATATATATATATATATATGATTATGGATCATATTACTAACACTCATACTTTATCACTAATAATAAACTATAATGTCCTTGCAGTATAACAGTCATAACATTTAAAGGTGCAGTCTGTAACTTTTTCTTTAAAAAAAATTTAACTGACAAGAAGATAATTTTAAAGATATGTTGAAAACCATCATCTTTCACACCTTTGCCACACAACAGATCTGACCACTTTGTTCATTCAGGCTTCTGTTAACTTTTCTTTCTGGCCCAGAAAACTGAAGCTGAACTCTTCAACCCTGCCCATTTCCCATCAGACGTAGTTTAAAGGGGAAATGAAGGCAAATGTTTTTATTATCAAAATTCTATTTATCTCATTTTATTAAATATAGGAATGCATGTTTGATCGCTATTTTGTCGCTGCTATAGCAAGATACGGTATGAGTGCTTGAAATATGCTCTGTAATCTATCAGTCCATATGTCAAAGCGATGGCCGTAAACGAGATTCATTGAGACCTGTGCGAGACATCGTAGGACGGAAGTAAAACATACAGCGGAAATCAAAGTGACCGACACCTGCCAACATTGTCAAAAGACGCACGTGCCCTCTTTCTAATGCTGATGTAATCAAGCCGGAAGTTTTGTTTGTTTTGATAGCAATCAGGAAAGTTTGAAAAAAAGTAGGCAGTAATCGTCATTTAAACTCGTTTTTGTGCAATATTTCGTTTGGAAAACAGTTTTCAAAATGGCGGCACTGACACCTGGCTGACACTTCACGTTTCGAAGTCTTGCACAAGCCTCGTGAAGATCGTGCGGATAAGCGACGCCTGCCGTGGACCAAACGAACTAAATTCAACACGGCTAAAAACCGAATAGGCCGATAAGTATAATATTTAATTGCAATTAGTTGCCAATACGAGTCACGATATAAGGTTACTAAAACCGAAAACTTAATTGAATAACACGATAATTAAGAAATAAGGCAAGTTTAAAAATGACTTTAGTTCCCCTTTAAGGATCAGGGGTGATTGTGGGAAGATGAACTGCAATGTTGAATTCACCATGGTGACACTTTTACTCCTTCTCATTCATGCAATCATCTAATCATGTGATACGGGTCAAGTTAATGCTGACAGTTTGAGGGCCGGTTCGGAGCCGGTGCCTAATTTCACAACCGTTCTTCACATTTCGAAAAGAAAACAACCAGCTCTCAGCCAGGGGAAATGAGAACCAAGAACCACTTATGTCAGAGGGTGGGGGTGGGGTTATCATGACCAACAAGATCAACTAAAACTTTGTGACCACCATTTAAAAAAAAGAGCTTGTGTAGCATCTAATTCAGTAGTTTGTTGTCGTTGTGCTTGGTGCTAACATTATTGGGAAAGCGGAGATGTATACAGATGTACACAATGACATCATGAGGTGGATCTCAAGCCTGTAGAAAAGCAAACCAGTTCTTCGAAGGTCCCTAAGTTGAACCAACTCTGAACTGGCACTAGCACCAGCCCAGAACTAGCACCTAGTTCACGTTGGTGGAAAGAGGGTAGAGTTTACACAGAAAAACAAAAAACATCCAGCAAGTGGCAGCTCTGTGGGCGGACTGAAGTCTGAGGAGAATGGTCAGACTGGTTGGAGTTGACGGGAAGGCTACGGTAACTCGAATAATTTCAGTTTTATTCAATTTTATTCATCTAGCACTTTTAAAGCGAAACGGCCTTTCGATTTGATAAAATCGGTGAAATTTAGTTTGCTTTGAAATGTGGTGATTGTGATATATATGTTTATTTCTGTAATATCTAAAAAATATCAGGCCATTCTGTGGCTGGGAAGTTATTCAATTTGAGGGAATTAAAGCAAATAATGTGCATGAACTCGCTTGTTTCATGCAGTCAAGCAGACAGAGGAAGTCCGTGTGCGCATGCGCAGGTTTACCTTCTTCTTTTGGGTTTTACAGCAGCTGGCATCCACAGTGTTGCATTACTGCCATCTACAGGTTTCCCTTTGAGCGTGCACTGACAGTTCCATCATTCTGTCGCTAAACGAACAGCTGATCACACCGAGGTGCTCGCTGAGCACCCATATTTATTAGTTTGGTCCTGCGTTTCCTTTCCTTCGTATATAACATAACGTCTTTTCTTCTCGCTTTCCGTTACTGTAGTCGGTCTTTCACATTTCATTTGCACACTCACGTCCTCCATTTTTCTCTCCTGTTTCAAATTTGTATCCCACAATGCCTTGCATGAACTGGGAAAGCCCATCACGATGCATGTTGTAGTATCTTGAATCGGGTCATGGTGAAGCAGGAAAAAATAGCAGAGAATTTAGGGCCATGTGGAGATTAATTCATTAATTGTTCTATTTTTAAAAAAATAATAATAAAATTGGAAGCTGTGATTTGAATTCAGTAGCTTTCAGTCAGGGCGGCACGTTGGTGTAGTGGTTAGCGCTGTCGCCTCACAGCAAGAAGGTCCAGGTTCGAGCCCCGTGGCCGGCGAGGGCCTTTCTGTGTGGAGTTTGCATGTTCTCCCCGTGTCCGCGTGGGTTTCCTCCGGGTGCTCCGGTTTCCCCCACAGTCCAAAGACATGCAGGTTAGGTTAACTGGTGACTCTAAATTGAGCGTAGGTGTGAATGTGAGTGTGAATGGTTGTCTGTGTCTATGTGTCAGCCCTGTGATGACCTGGCGACTTGTCCAGGGTGTACCCCGCCTTTCGCCCGTAGTCAGCTGGGATAGGCTCCAGCTTGCCTGCGACCCTGTAGAAGGATAAAGCGGCTAGAGATAATGAGATGAGCTTTCAGTCACTAAACAAAAATAATTGGGTGTCGGGGAAATTCTTTTTATGACCTACACTTGAAAAATCTGAAAGGCAGTACAGCTTTAAAGATGGACATTATCACAATGCAGCTTTACAGAAATCTGGATATAGATTAAAATTGTCCCTAATGAGGAGGTGGTTGTGAGGAAACCCTGTGGAGAACCAAATTCAAAAGGGAACCCATGTTCTCCAGGGTGATGTGGGATAACGCGATTAATCACCACTCTTTACAACCGTGGTGAGCAGAAAAGCATCTCAGAATGCACAACACAAAACAAAACATGTCAAACCCTGAAAAAGTGGGATCAGGATCATTTGAACCTGTGCAGGTGAAGATTTGAGAAGGTTTTAATAATCGTAAACTGTTGGTCAACCAGCTTAAAGCTCGATGTGAATAAAGAGTCCAGAAAGCTAAAATAAACATGTGCGCGAATACGTGCAAATTTCCTGATGTCCATTTTGATGTAACTTTTTGGACTCGATTCAAAATAAACCTATTTGACGTGTTTATGATCAGAATGAATGAATCATAACCTGAACTCAGGCTCAGTAGTTACTGAGTTTTTTTTTTATTAGATGCGTATTTATGTAATTATACACAATTTTACAGCATTTAGCTTGCGTGTGTTAGTTACCTGAGCGTGTTAGTCATTCTACTTTTATCAGAAGAGTTTGTGTTTTTCAGAAAAAGAGGGCGATGTTCGCCTCAACGTTGTGAGGATAAAAGCGCAGAGACAGAGCTGAGTCTCTTCAAAGGTTCCCTCATGAGTCTGTGGGATGAAAAGAGGGAAAGAAGCGAAAGCGTGGGCTTTTTGTTTCTCGGTGTTGTTTATTTATTTGTTGTCAGTTTCACGTTTTTCTCTCTTGCGAGAACTCGACTTCAGATCAAACGGCGGAGATGAACGAAGAGAGAGCTTTGAGCTGAATTCATCTCCGAAGTTTCTTTGGCCTAATTTGATACTTTAAAAAAAAAAAGACTCTAAACTGGATGTCACAGAAGAGTTACTGCGAGGAAGAGGATGACAGCCAACTTAATTATTATGAGAGCTACTGAATAGAGGACAGTGCGTGCGTGCATGTGTGTGTAGCAGATTTAGAATGATTCCATGCTTGTCGTGAAGTTTTTAAAATGAATTTTCAACACGGAATCATGCAATTAATAAAAAAGTGTTAACCCATCTCAGGCAACAATCTGTTTGTTTGTTTGTTTGTTTGTTTATTTATTTATTTCAACAATTGAAATTGATCGATCGCTGAGGTCGAGATTTCAGATTTTAGTATAGAATTGGCCAAAATGCATTGTGGAGTTAATTAGCATTAATGCTAACAGCATGAGGGCCTAAAGGACATTCTGTCTCATCTCATCTCATTATCTCTAGCCGCTTTATCCTGTTCTACAGGGTCGCAGGCGAGCTGGAGCCTATCCCAGCTGACTACGGGCGAAAGGCGGGGTTCACCCTGGACAAGTCGCCAGGTCATCACAGGGCTGACACATAGACACAGACAACCATTCACACTCACATTCACACCTACGCTCAATTTAGAGTCACCAGTTAACCTAACCTGCATGTCTTTGGACTGTGGGGGAAACCGGAGCACCCAGAGGAAACCCACGCGGACACGGGGAGAACATGCAGACTCCGCACAGAAAGGCCCTCGCCAGCCACGGGGCTCGAACCCGGACCTTCTTGCTGTGAGGCGACAGCGCTAACCACTACACCACCGTGCCGCCCAGACAAGAGGTGCATGAATAAAATATTTAAAATTGAGTTAAAAAAGAGAGAGATAAAATAATCATTACAGGGTGGAATAGGCAGTGTAAAAAATAAATGTTTTTAGTTTTGTCTTAAAAATAAAGTAAAAATAAAGCTGCCTTGCCTAAAGCGTAGTTATCTTGGACAAGGAGGTTTTATGAATGTGTAAGTGAATTTATCATGTTGTTATTTGACTGATAATATTAATCGAGTTATTCTGTCTCTTATAGTCTCTCTCTCTCACACACACACACACACACAATGCCATCACTCTTTAACCAACACTGTCTCTATTGTTTCTTGTGTTGGTTTAGTATTATTCTTGATTCATAGACTGGGATTTTCCACAGGTGTGTGTGTGTGTGTGTGTGGGGGGGGGGGGGGGGGGGGTCACAGAATGGTAGTGGTTCAGATTTCAGTAGGACAAACCAGTGTAAGTTCAATCATCTTAATGAACATCGCCTCCAGCTGACATGTAAAGGTGAGTCAGCCTGTTTTACACACACACACACACACACACACACACGTCCCTGTGGTTTCTACAGCTCATCCAGAGCTGCAGGGTTTATGAGGACACTCAGGACTCAGGAAGGTAAAACAAATTTACAGTGTTACAGCAAATAAGAGCCACGAATCATTCTGGGTGAGAACATTTCCACCACTAATCCCGGTCTTTCACTAAACACATCACCACACAGCCGTGCTGAAGTCATCCATCCATCTATCCATTATCTGTAGTCACTTATCCTGTACAGAGTCGCAGGCAAGCTGGATCCTATCCCAGCTGACTACGGGTGAAAGGCGGGGTACACCCTGGACAAGTCGCCAGGTCATCACAGGGCTGACACATAGACACAGACAACCATTCACACTCACATTCACACCTACACTCAATTTAGAGTCACCAGTTAACCTAACCTGCATGTCTTTGGACTGTGGGGGAAACCGGAGCACCCGGAGGAAACCCACGCGGACACGGGGAGAACATGCAAACTCCGCACAGAAAGGCCCTCGCCGGCCACGGGGCTCGAACCCAGGACCTTCTTGCTGTGAGGCAACAGTGCACCACCGTGCCACCCGTGCTGAAGCTGCACACACACAGTAGCTTCTTAATAAAAAAACAAACCAGGTCACATTCAGCTGTCCAATCATCAAAACGGCTCTTCTGATTCGTGAGTCGACTCTCCATGTTCACCTGTATGAGCCGATTCCAATATTCGATTCAAAGATCCGATTCAAAACCCGACTCCTTTAAAGATCCGATACATCGCTTTTTTCATTACCTCATCAGTGAAAATGCAGCCAGACTCCTGTGTTCATTACTTCAGTGATTTTTTTCAGTCTTAACTTTTAGTTTCTGTTTAGATTGTTAACTAAAGCATTCTTCCTCAAAAGTTAAAATAAAATAAAAATGTAAACACACACACATTACTTCACTAAGTGATTCTTTTTGCTAATAAATGAAGTAGATGCAGGGCGGCACGGTGGTGTAGTGGTTAGCACTGTCGCCTCACAGCAAGAAGGTCCGGGTTCGAGCCCCGTGGCCGGCGAGGGCCTTTCTGTGCAGAGTTTGCACGTTCTCCCCGTGTCCGTGTGGGTTTCCTCCGGGTGCTCCGGTTTCCCCCACAGTCCAAAGACATGCAGGTTAGGTTAACTGGTGACTCTAAATTGAGCGTAGGTGTGAATGTGAGTGTGAATGGTTGTCTGTGTCTATGTGTCAGCCCTGTGATGACCTGGCGACTTGTCCAGGGTGTACCCCGCCTTTCGCCCGTAGTCAGCTGGGATAGGCTCCAGCTCGCCTGCGACCCTGTAGAACAGGATAAAGTGGCTAGAGATAATGGATGGATGGATGAATTCGATGCTAGTTGTTAGCGCTAGCTCTCTGAGCAATGTTAGCATTAGCTAATGTTCCCATGGTTACGCCAAGCTCGCACTGCTTGGACAGCATTTTGTGCCATCTGTTTACTGTATATCTGCTAAAGATGCTAAAGAGTTATTATGTGACACAATAAAAGCTCGATTTATATATAAATCACCACATATGGGAAAAAAATCCTCTCACTTGTGTCCATTTTGCTTTCTTGTGTACACTGAAAAGAATATTCTGTTTCTGTTTTATTTCTACAACAAGAAATGATTGTTTTGCACCAAGCACATGAGAGTTTTTTGTTTATAGTTTCATAAAAAGCTTTTTTCACATTCATGAATGTTTGCATCATATACAGGAAATACTTTAATACTTATTTGCTTGTATGATAAGCACTTTTACTCGAGTTATATCCCAGTCAGGTGTATGATACTTCATACAGCACTACAGATATAATAGCTATAAGAAATACTTATAACATTTAACAGTATTATAATTTTATATTTATATATCCTTATGTAAGGAATAAAGCACTTTGTGGCATGCTGTTCCAGGGAAATAATCAAAGACGGGGAATACCACAGCAGTGTGCCAATGATCACGATTATTATTTATTGAATAACAACAAATCACCTTCCATGAAACAAGTTATTTTCTGTTATCACTTATGTTACAGCAGTTATAAACCACTAATATAAACCTGTGATTTGCTATTTGTAGCTTGTTTGAGCTGCTGTTATAGAAAATGAATCAACATCATCTGACCAATCAGAATCCAGAATTCAACAGCACTGTGGAATACACCAGTCAGTCATAACATAACGACCAGACAGGTGAAGTGAATAACATTGAGTATCTCATTACAATGGCACCTGCCAAGGGGTGGGATATATTAGGCAGCAAGAAAGAGAACAGTCAGTTCTTGAAGTTGATGTGTTGGAAGCAGGAAAAATGGGCGAGTGTAAGGATCTGAGCGACTTTGACAAATTGTGATGGCTAGATGACTGGGTTTGAGCATCTCAGAAATGGCACATTGTGTGGGGTGTTCCCTGTATGCAGTGCTTAGTACCTCCCAAAAGTGGCCCAATGAAGGACAACCGGTGAACTGGCAAAAGGGTCATGGGTGTTGAAGGGTCACTGATTTGCACGGGGCACGAAAACTAGCCCATATGGTCCAATCCCACAGAAGAGCTACTGCAGCACAAACTGCTGAAAAAGTTAATGCTGACACCTTTCTGTTTTTGCCAGCATGAACTTTTTCAGCAGTTTGTGCTACAGTAGCTCTTCTGTGGGATTGGACCATATGGGCTAGCCTTCATGTGCCATGTGAATCAATGAACCTTCAAACAGACAACAAAAATACTTATAAAGTGCTCACAGTGAAAGAGTTCTGAGCGCTAAATATACAATGTGCAAATACATATTAATGGGCATATGAATAAAAGATACTAATATGAAGTTCTAAATAGATAAATCTTAAGTTTTGACTTGAAAAGAGAGATGGAGTCACAAGAGCTAATGTCTATAGGTAATGTGTTCCAGAGGTGAGGTGCAGCTCCAGCAAAAGAATGATAGCCACATGTCTTGAGATGGTAATCCACCAGCTTTAAAAGAACAGCACTGGAAGATCTAAGTGTTCTTGTCAGGACATAGAGTTGTAGAGTATCACTGATTTAACCAGGCGCAAGACCATGCAATGCTTTGAAGGCCAGAAGTAGAATCTTGAAGTGGAGACATTTCTCTACTGGGAACCAATGAAGCTGCTTCAATACTGGAGTGATATGGTCAAATTTGACACACCTTTGACACCCCTGACCCTGTCACCGGTTCACTGGTTGTCCTTCCTTGGACCACTTTTGGTAGGTACTAACCACTGCATACCGGGAACACCCCACACGATGTGCCATTTTGGAGATGCTCAGACCCAGTCATCTCGGCATCACAATTTGGCTCCTGTCAAAGTCGCTTACTTACACTTGCCCATTTTTCCTGCTTCCAACACATCAACTTCAAGAACTGACTGTTCTCTTTCTTGCTGCCTAATATATCTCACCGCTTGGCAGGTGCCACTGTAAAGAGATAATTAAATAATACTGGCTGGTGTTGAGTGGTATATCAGATATATTCCATTCAGCTAGCATGAGACTGAATGAGTCAAAGACGAGTCTAGTTGAATGGAATATATCTGATATACCATGAAAAAAAGCCAGACATTATTATTCTACATACGCACTCTCTTTTCCAGTTTTTTGATGTCTGTTGGTATGTTTTGCTTTGCTCTTGTAAATATGTGTGAAGAATATCTAATTAAGTTTTGGTAGCCTTTTGAGTGTTCAACGTGTTTTTCCCGGCAAAGAAACGTTTCTGTGCATACACAGCAGAAAACTTTCTCATTAAATATTCGCATCAGCTCTGACGTGTGACGTCATGTTGTCTTGACAACCATCCATGCAATATTTATCCATCCATCCATCCATCCATCCATCCATCCATCCATCCATCCATCCATTATCTGTAGCCACTTGTCCTGTTCTACAGGGTCGCAGGCAAGCTGGAGCCTATCCCATATGTGACACATAGACACAGACAACCATTCACACTCACATTCACACCTACGGTCAATTTAGAGTCACCAGTTATCCTAACCTGCATGTCTTTGGACTGTGGGGGAAACCGGAACACCATGCAATATCGTAAACCATATTCAACGTTCATTCTCCATTGGGTAGAGTGATGTAATACACGTAAGCGATATGCCAACAATATTGCGTGCTATCAAACCAAATGAATGAAACCCACTAGAAGGGAATAGAACACATTTTTATTCCATCGAAAAAGTGTCCTGCATGTATAATAATCAAAAGTTATGCACTTCACCTGTCAGCGATTTTAATGTTATGGCTGATCGGTGTAAATCCATATATTATGGGATAATTTCTACTTTCTATCAAGCGTTAGACTCCTAAAACCAATTACACGGCAGAGGTTTATGCTGAAATGCTTAAGCATGATAATTATCTACAGTTTAAATGATTCATCAAATTAATAATCTGGGCTTAAATTGTGCATCTAGGGGCATCCCGTCCTCCGTTATTAATGATTTTCCTGCTGTCATGCACATAAATGATTGTTTTAGAGACAGTGGAAGAGAGTTCCTTCAGTTCTAGAAAATTCACCCAGTGCTGAATTAATTGTAATTGCTCAGGTGTAAAGTGAAGCCATTAAGAGCCGAATTAACTCCGGAGATTTGGGTGAGTCGAGACGTTATTCGTTCCCCGCCAGAGTCTTGTATAATTATTTATAATTACCAGAAGTGATTACTGAGAAAATTAATTCTGCTCAGTTCAGCAGAGTTAATTCTGCTCCATGTTTTGTTTTTTTGGCAAAGAGACAAAAAAGCCCACAAGTGAGAGAGAATAAAGAACTAACATTTGGATTGTGAACAAATGCTCGCCTGGAAAACCATCAAACCATCAAACCAGTCTGGCAGCCCTGCCTCATGGACTTTCACTCTGATCATAAGTGTATCACAGGATTAGTTCAGATTAGTCATGGGCCCTGTGGTAAGTGTTGCCAGATTGGGTGGGTTTGCCACCTAATTTGGATATTTTTAATCAGCTTTGATAATTAAAAAAAACCAAGCTTGAGTTATGTTAGAACACAATTTGGCCAAGTTGCATGTGTCTGAAATCATTTGCTGGATGCAAAACATTTGCTTTCATATCACATCCTGTTGCCGCGAGAACATATGGGCCAGTGTTTTCAAGGTCACGTGAAGGATTTGATATGGATAAAAACATGCAAAGCGCAAAGCAACATTACAACAAAATAGTCACACTGTATATTCCAAATTAATAAAGAGAAACGTTGGCAGAATCACGAAAACAAAAATAAAACTACAGATACTAAATGGAATGGAGTCAGTTTGGAATAAAAGCTTGTTAGCAGAAAATGAGTTAAATTTCATTATTATATGGTACGAGCTACTTCCGGTAAAATCATGCGCTCTGATTGGTTCCTTGGTGGGCAGAATTTTCCCGTAATGCCCGTAGGTGATTACGGACTTCCTTTTCAAGGCACCGGCTTTCAGTGTTACAAAAAACAAACATGGAAAAAACAGATGAACTGGAAATCAAAAACGTCCAAAAGACAAACAAGTGTCAGTGAGTTATTCAAGAAATGAGCAACAAAGAGCGTTCAGAAAGCACTAACCGCTAACAGAAATTCAGTTTTGAAATCGCTAGCCGTTTATTCTGCATGCGTGACTCAACTACGCTACAAATATGATGTGAGGGAAAGCAGCATCACGCTTCATTATAGCCTCGGTCACAACCGGCCGTACGTGCTCCTACGGCCGGTCTACGTGCAAAAAACGCAAGAAACGCACGGAGGGCGCGCGTGAAACCCACGGAGGGCGCGCGTGTGACGTGCTGATTTTTGAGCCATAGACTGGCCGCAGAGGTTCTTTGTCATGTCAAACAAACTCTACGGGCGCTTACGTTTTTTCAGGTTGCAAGACAAACTTACGGCCAACGTGCGTCTTTCTCCACGAACATAAAAAAACGCAGCGATTTGGGAAACGCCAAAAATCGCACGGCCAAAAAATCATACGTCCGGTTGTGACCTAGGCTTATAATAAGTATCTATTTTAATCTTAGAAAAAAAAGTATAATAAACTCCTTATTAGCCTCTCTTACTCGGTCTTTACGGGAAAATATCAGACCGAGGTTTTGACAGTACCACACAGCTATTAACATTGTGTCGGTGTGAGACTGCTTTATTAAAACTCTCAGAACACAAGCGAATAAGACGAAGCCGTGGGACGACGCCAAACTCAAGGTACAGATGAAAATTTGCGATGGCGATATATGAAACGTCCCAATGGACATGAAAATTGCCTTAATATCACTTTGAAGATTTTTTGTGTTTATGCCAGTCGGCTGATTTTCACATCATGTTACCTTATCCTATTCTGCGTTCATGTGCTATGGGAAGATGATATTTTCCAGTTGGGAAGTGGTATTTACCAGTGTGCTGTGTTCACATGCTTTTGTTGTTGTTGACAAATTAAAGATGGTGGACCAGATTCAGAATCAGGCCTGTTATTTGGCTAAAACAATTATAGATTGCCTTGTTCATCAGCTGCAGCAGGAATATGAGTTATCAAAAGTCAAAAGGTAAATAATGCTGAATATTTCCTGATCATGACAAGTAGAGATTTTCTTAACACATTGAATGCCACGCAGTTTTTGGAAATTTGGCTGTAGCCACAATGAGAGTAGCCAGTATCTAGATCATTGTTGGTGTTCTTTGGACAGCCACAGAATATTTTGTATTAGGCTATAATATACATATTATAATAATATAATATACATAACATGACTCGTTTAAAAGGTGAGAGTCAGCTTTCCGTAGGTGAAAACCACTTCTTTCTTGGTTCATAAGCTAGTCTTGTACCGCTCGCCGCCATGTTGAAAAGGTTAAAGTTCATCTTATCTCGGCAACTCATGTATCAAAATTTTCTACGAGTTGCCCAGTGGAAAATACCACAAGAGGGGCGTTCATGTGTGCTTTCCATGTCGGCGTTTGGTATTTACCATAATTCCCATAACACATGAACGCACCACTAGTGGTTAGTGTGTCCGGCTCTTGACTGGGAGATTGTGAGTTCTACTTCCAGTCAGGTCATACCAAAAACCATCATAAAAATGGTACCTGCTGCCTTCAAACTCTCGTGGTTACTAGAGGATTGACACCCCCCCCCCCCCCAACCCTAACGATGTGAGAGGCTGAGTGCTACTGAAACGGACATCGGTACTACCCAATGCACCTTAAGGGCATTGTAGGAGCTATTTGTTAGTTTTGTAAAGTTTAGTTTTTGTTTATAGTTTTTTTGTTGAAAATTTAATTTACTAATTATGAGTAACTTTGTTTGATTAACTTAAGTGTTTTCTTTATTTAGATTAGGTTTTGATAATATTTTTGTTAGTTAATTATTTGTTTAGCATATTTAGATTTGCATGGTTTATATTTTTGGTTAATTTTTTGGTAATTGGTTTAACACTGTGGACACTTGAGGTTATTTGAGAAAAGAAAGAAAGAAAGAAAGCACAACTTTATTCATCACACACTTGTGAAATTTCCTCTCTGCATTTAACCCATCTGAAGCAGTGAACACACACACACACACACACACACACACCCAGAGCAGTGGGCAGCCACACCAGAGTGCCCGGGGAGCAGTCGGGGTTCGGTACCTCGCTCAAGGGCACTTCAGCCCAAGGCCGCCCCACATCAACCTAACTGCATGTCTTTGAGCAATGAGCACACACACATACCCAGAGCAGTGGGCAGCCATGCTAACAGCACCCAGGGAGCAGTTGGTAGTTCGGTACCTCGCTCAAGGGCACCTCAGCCAAAGGCCGTCCCATATTAACCTAACCGCATGTCTTTGGACTGTGGGGGAAACCGGAGCACCTGGAGGAAACCCACGCAGACATGGGGAGAACATGCAAACTCTGCACAGAAAGGTTCTAACCCAGAACCTTCTTGCTGTGAGGTGACCGTGCTAACCACTACACCACCGTGCCGCCCAGTAGGTAGGCACATTGAGGACCAGCATGCGCCGGGGTGGGCCTATGGTTTTTTACCAGCGCAAGAGAGGCAGCAGCAGCCATGGTTTTCTGTGTTCTTTTGTCTCATCTCCTCTCATTATCTCTAGCCGCTTTATCCTGTTCTACAGGGTCGCAGGCGAGCTGGATCCTATCCCAGCTGACTACGGGCGAAAGGCGGGGTACACCCTGGACAAGTCGCCAGGTCATCACAGGGCTGACACATAGACACAGACAACCATTCACACTCACATTCACACCTACGCTCAATTTAGAGTCACCAGTTAACCTAACCTGCATGTCTTTGGACTGTAACATGCAAACTCCGCACAGAAAGGTCCTCACCGGCCACGGGGCTCGAACCCGTACCTTCTTGCTGTGAGGCGACAGTGCTAACCACTACACCACCGTGCCGCCTGCCTTTTGATTATGTTTTGTTTATTTTGTTTTTCTGGACAAATGGCCACTACAGACATGGTTAGTACCAGGACGGGAGACTGCCTAGGAAGACCAGGTCCTGGCACGGGACGGACTGATCGTTCACGTCCGAAGACTGTAGTTGTTGTGTTTTAATCGCAGGTCTATAGTTAGACGATCTTCATTCTTATAACAGTCGGACACACAGATTGCAAGATTTTTACTAGGATCTGGTCCAGTGTGACGTTTGTTCGGAGCCCCTGACACTCAGAAAGGTGCTATATTGTGTGTACTAGTTGTTATATTGTAACTGGCAACCGTGTGTGAACGCTCCCAATCTGGCAACCCGATATTGTTTTAAAGAGGCGCTGCTGCTGCTGGAGGACTCAGAGACGCGCGAGCGCCACATGCACAGCACCATCACACGGGGAGCAGTGTGTGTGTGTGTAAGTGTGTGTAAGTGTGTGTGTGTGTGTAAGTGTGTGTAAGTGTAAAAGTGAGAGTGTGCGTGTAAGTGTGTGTGTGTGAGAGTGTGTGTAAGTGTGTGTGTGTGAGAGTGTGTGTGTGTGTAAGTGAGAGTGTGTGTTTCTCCCGGGACAGGTGCTGCTGCTGCTGCTGTGTGTGTGTGTTTTTGTGTTTTGACGTGTGTGTGTGTGTGTGTGTGTGTGTGTGTGTGTGTGTGTGTGTGCGCGCGCGCCAAGCAAGCGGACAAACGGGACAAGCGGCGCGCGTGACAGTTGTCTCCAGCCAGCATGGCCCGGCGGCGGCGCGCGCTATCCGACCCGCACTTGGACAGGTGCGCGAGACAACAGGAGCTTTGACTTTCCTTCCCTTCCACATCTTCCTCCTCTCCCTCCTCTCCTCCCACACTCCTCCGCCACTCTGTGGATTTATTTGGCGTCCTCGTGCTGAGCTCGAGACTTGAGGAGCGCGCGTGCGGACGGAGAAACGGTGAGTGCGCGCGCGTGCATGCTTGCCCCGGTATAAAGTGCTGAATGAACCCCGCGCCCGGTCGCGTCCGCACTGCTGGGTCTGCATGGATCGGAACAGCGCGCGCGAGGATTCAGTCCCTCCCGGCTGAGGGTCCGAATTCAGCACTCATTTCAGTACTAATGAGGATAAACATGCGAATTAAATAACGTGAAGGCTTTAATTCAGCACTCTCTGCTGATTTAACGCAGCATGAATTCAGCACTATGACTGTCTTCAGTTCAGTTCCGTCTTGCTTTCATTCAGTACCACGGTGTGTGCTCAGTAGACTGCGAGGTTCATTCAGGACTCGGGGTGCTTCAGTGAAACCCAAACACAGCGCGGGGTGCTGATTAAACACCGTGTCAGTTCAGTACTTAACTCCGCGGAGTGACGTCATTAAATACAGTGCTAGGTGATAAATCTAATACACACATGGCAGGATGTAATTGTGAGTTAAATACTGTGTTATGTCAGTGTTGTGTTGATTCAGCACTGCAGCTTCATTCACTGAGGGATTTAATTCAGTACAGCGCTGGCTGTTCATTTCACTCTATTAATCCAGAACTGTGTTAATTCAGCACTTATTGTGTTAATTCAGTACTCAGTGCATTAATTTATTACAGTGTAAATTCAGTATTTCATGTGCTAATTCATTACAGTGTAAATTCAGTACTTAATGTGCTATTTTAATAGAGTATTAATTCAGTACTGCATGTGTTAATTCAGTGCTTTAGAGGCAGTCAGTATTCAGTACTGTGGTGATGTAATTAGCGCTGAGTGTGTGTTAATTCAGTAATTTGTGTCATTGATCAGTGTGTTCATGTAATGATGCTAAAATTGAACTCAAAGCTGTTCTAGTATTAATCAAACATCTGTGAGAGGGAGAGAAATACTTTTTGGTCTTATCAAACATGAATTTCATACTGAACATATTTCTCTTTCAAAAAAAAAAGGAAAACAAGTAATCAGAAATGAGTTATGCGGTGTTTTCCTGAACTTGTGTGTGTGTGTGTGTGTGTGTGTGTGTGAGAGAGAGAGAGAGAGAGATTTGGCTGTTAATGTATTGAGTTTGTTTTAAAGTGTCTGTGCACATTTGTTGCCATGATGTCACAAGGAACACACACACTTATTCTGTCTGTTCACTTGTTAACACACACACACACACACACACACACACACACACACACACCTGTCCCATGATGTGCTCTCTCTCTCTCTCTCTCTCTCTCTCTCTCTCTCTCTCTCTCTCTCTCTCACACACACACACACACCACCACTTACACACAACTGAAAAAAAAATCTTGTGTTTGCCAATTTAAGGCTCTGTGTTCTTTCAGGCGTGTGTGTGTGTGTGTGTGTGTGTGTATGTTGGGTTTCGGCCCTGTTTCAAATCTCCACTGAAGCGTCCTTTTGTCGTTCGTTGAGGTTTGTGGACTGGAAAGAGAGCCAGCAACGAAAGCAAAGTCTCCCTGGGGTCAGACGGAGAGAAAAGGAGGCAAGGAGAGAAGGAGAGATGGCAGAAAAAGAGGAGAAACATGACTGATAGAGGGAGGAAAGGATAAAGAAAGAAAGAAAGAAAGAAAGAAAGAAAGAGGGACAGAAATGGGAGGAAGTTAAAAAGTAAGGAGGAGAAAGGAAGAGAGATTAAAAAAGGGAGAGAAATGGAAGAGAAGAAAGAAGAGGAGAGGAAAAGGAGGAAAAGATGGGAGAGAAGGAAATGAGATAAAAGGAGACTCAAGAGTATCTCTCTCTCACTCACACACACACACACACACACACACACACACACACACACACACACTGCGTCATTTCTAGCTCATGTTGTTTGGTTCCTGTGTTGACTCATTTGGTATGTGTGTGTGTTTTCTCCAGCTGTACGATATTCCCATGATACTGAACTCTTCCTCTCGGAGGTTTTATGATCACTGTGTGTCAGAGACGAGGCTGTGTTACTCAGCCTGAAAGACTCATCACTATGTCAGCATATCAGTGTGGCATCAGTGAAGAAGTGGGCAGGGCTTAAGGTGGAAATTTACATCAGATGATTCTGAGTGGGACGGACTTGTATTTCTTGTCATTGACACCTACATTCGCGCAAAAATAAAGACGTGAACATTAGAGATCAGACACGTCTCAAACCAGTTGTAAACACTTTCTACACTATTACCCTGATGGAGAAATCCGAATCCTATGAATATGCAAATTCAGCCAGTATAAGCCCCACCCCCTTCACCTGATTGCGATTGGATTCGATTAGATGAGATAGAACTTTATTGATCCCTTTGGGCAGGTTCCCTCAGGGAAATTAAAATTCCAGTAGCATCATTACAGGATAAACAGAGAATAGAAAATAGAGAAAACTTCTAGATAAATTAAGTATTTACAACCCCAATTCCAAAAAAGTTGGGACAAAGTACAAATTGTAAATAAAAACAGAATGCAATGATGTGGAAGTTTCAAAATTCCATATTTTATTCAGAATAGAACATAGATGACATATCAAATGTTTAAACTGGGAAAATGTATCATTTAAAGAGAAAAATTAGGTGATTTTAAATTTCATGACAACAACACATCTCAAAAAAGTTGGGACAAGGCCATGTTTCCCACTGTGAGACATCCCCTTTTCTCTTTACAACAGTCTGTAAACGTCTGGGGACTGAGGAGACAAGTTGCTCAAGTTTAGGGATAGGAATGTTAACCCATTCTTGTCTAATGTAGGATTCTAGTTGCTCAACTGTCTTAGGTCTTTTTTGTCGTATCTTCCGTTTTATGATGCGCCAAATGTTTTCTATGGGTGAAAGATCTGGACTGCAGGCTGGCCAGTTCAGTACCCGGACCCTTCTTCTACACAGCCATGATGCTGTAATTGATGCAGTATGTGGTTTGGCATTGTCATGTTGGGAAATGCAAGGTCTTCACTGAAAGAGACGTCGTCTGGATGGGAGCATATGTTGCTCTAGAACCTGGATATACCTTTCAGCATTGATGGTGTCTTTCCAGATGTGTAAGTTGCCCATGCCACACGCACTAATGCAACCCCATACCATCAGAGATGCAGGCTTCTGAACTGAGCGCCGATAACAACTTGGGTCGTCCTTCTCCTCTTTAGTCCGAATGACACGGCGTCCCTGATTTCCATAAAGAACTTCACATTTTGATTCGTCTGACCACAGAACAGTTTTCCACTTTGCCACAGTCCATTTTAAATGAGCCTTGGCCCAGAGAAGACGTCTGCGCTTCTGGATCATGTTTAGATACGGCTTCTTCTTTGAACTATAGAGTTTTAGCTGGCAACGGCAGATGGCACGGTGAATTGTGTTCACAGATAATGTTCTTTGGAAATATTCCTGAGCCCATTTTGTGATTTCCAATACAGAAGCATGCCTGTATGTGATGCAGTGCTGTCTAAGGGCCCGAAGATCACGGGCACCCAGTATGGTTTTCCGGCCTTGACCCTTACGCACAGAGATTCTTCCAGATTCTCTGAATCTTTTGATGATATTATGCACTGTAGATGATGATATGTTCAAACTCTTTGCAATTTTACACTGTCGAACTCCTTTCTGATATTGCTCCACTATTTGTCGGCGCAGAATTAGGGGGATTGGTGATCCTCTTCCCATCTTTACTTCTGAGAGCCGCTGCCACTCCAAGATGCTCTTTTTATACCCAGTCATGTTAATGACCTATTGCCAGTTGACCTAATGAGTTGCAATTTGGTCCTCCAGCTGTTCCTTTTTTGTACCTTTAACTTTTCCAGCCTCTTATTGCCCCTGTCCCAACTTTTTTGAGATGTGTTGCTGTCATGAAATTTCAAATGAGCCAATATTTGGCATGAAATTTCAAAATGTCTCACTTTCGACATTTGATATGTTGTCTATGTTCTATTGTGAATACAATATCAGTTTTTGAGATTTGTAAATTATTGCGTTCCATTTTTATTTACAATTTGTACTTTGTCCCAACTTTTTTGGAATTGGGTTTGTACATATACAAAAAAGAAAAATAAAAAAGTCCAGCAGGAGAGGTACTGCACATTTATATTGCACATTGTCCAGTATTGCTTTTTGTCAGGCTAGCCTACTGCTCCTTCCCGTCCTCTGTCCTCCTGTTACCCCTCCTCGCCCCCAGAGAGGAGTTGTACAGTCTGATGGCGTGAGGGACAAAGGAGTTTTTGAGTCTGTTCGTCCTGCACTTGGAAAGGAGCATTCTGTCACTGAACAGGCTCCTCTGGTTGCTGATGACGGTGTGCAGAGGGTGACTGGCATCGTCCATGATGTTCAATAGTTTGTCCATAGTCCTCTTCTCTGCCACCGTCACCAGAGAGTCCAGCTTCATGCCGACCACAGAGCCGGCCCGCCTGATCAGTTTGTCCAGCCTGGATGTGTCCTTCTTGGATGTGCTGCCCCCCCCAGCACACCACGGTGTAAAACAGGACACTGGCGACCACAGACTGATAGAACATCCACAGGAGTTTCCTGCAGATGTTAAAGGACCGCAGCCTCCTCAGGAAGTATAGCCTGCTCTGTCCCTTCCTGTACAGGTGGTTGGTGTTGCAAGTCCAGTCCAGCTTGCTGTCCAGCCACAGCCCGAGGTACTTGTAGGAATCCACAGCCTCCACCTCGACTCCCTTGGTCAGAACTGGTTGTGACCTTGGTCTGGACCTCCCAAAGTCAATGACCAGCTCCTTGGTCTTCAAGGTGTTGAGCTGCAGATGGTTCCTGTTGCACCAAATGGCAAAGTCCCTCACCAGGCTCCTATACTCCTCCTCTCTCTCGTCCCTGATACACCCCACTATGGCTGTGTCATCGGCGAACTTCTGAATGTGACACGACTCCGAGTTGTAGCAGAAATTGGCGGTGTTCAGGGTGAAGAGAAGAGGGGCCAGCACCGTGCCCTGGGGTGCTCTGGTGCTGCTAATCATGGTGTCAGACATGATGTCCTTCAGCCTGACGTATTGCGGCCTGTCGGTGAGGTAGCTGGAGATCCAGGTAACCAGGCGGGGTCCACTCACATCCTGTTCAGTTTGTCCTGAAGCATAAGGGGCTGGATGGTGTTGAAGGCACTTGAGAAGTCCAAGAAGAGGATCCTGGATTGGCTCTTGGATGTTTTCAGTTACCGGTGACATTTTCAACACCATAATAAGATGTAAATATTTTATAAATTTCAGGACATTTAAAGTGTGTGCGTGTGCGCAAGACACTCTGGTTGGTTTTATTTTTTTCCCAGCGAATGATGACCATCAAGTGAAAAACACTAATCCTCTCTGAACTGCTTGTGTGTGTGTGTGTGTGTGTGTGTGTGTGTGTGTGTGTGTGTGTAAGTGTAAGAGACTTCCTTGACACACACAGAGCTCGGGTAACCTCCGACTGTTCATTCTGGCAACCTCGGCCTCTACGTAATTACCAGGGCACCATAGTGTGTGTGTGTGTCTTGTCCTTCCTGAATGTGCTTCTGTATCAAACGCAACACTCGGTACAATTGGTGGAGCCTCTGTGTCCAGGGAACAGGTGCTGCACTTACAGGGGGCGGGCACACACACACACACACACACACACACACACACACACACACACACACACACACACACACAGGGTTGCCTCAGGGGGTTTTGTGTCACTTGGCCTATCGGGATCAGCACACACTCCTCCTCCTGTTTCACTCATTCATTCCAGCTCTGTCTCCATCCTTCTCTCATCCTGTCTTCCCTCTTCCGGACTGATAGCACACTCGTTACTCTGCACTCGTCTTTCTGCTTCTGTGTCATTCCGTCTCTGGGGGATATGGGGGGAAGGAACAAGGGAGGGAAGAAGGGAGAGAGAGGAGTGAGAGACAGTGGAAGAAATGAGCTGTCTCACTTGTTCTCTCTCTCTCGTGCTGAGACACTCGGCCCCACTGTGAGTGTGAATGGGACAAATTGAGCGTAACCGTGTCACCACTTAGCATGAGTAGGGCGCCTAGAGAGAGGGGGTGAAGAGGGGAGCAGAGCCCCTCTGTCAGTCTGTGTGTGTGTGTGTGTGTGTGTGTGTGTGTGTGTAAAAATTACTTTCCCAGAATATCGAATTCAACACTGCTGCCCAGCCTTCGACCTGCGGGTAATTATGAGGTGTGAAGGTGTGAGGTTGGGCAGGGCAAGAGACGTGTGTGTGTGTGTGTGTGTGTGTGTGTGTGTGTGTGTGTGTGTGAGAGAGAAGGTGAAATAGAGAGAGGGTGAGAGACAGAGAGAGAGAGAGAGGGAGACGTGGTGTTGTGTACAGACAGTGTGTTTATACTCAGTGAAGGATGTGTGCGGTTTCCATGGGAACGATTATCAGGTTAACAAGTGACCCAGTGACCCTCACTAACCACATTTCCCATCATGCACTGCGTCTCTCAGGGTTAAGGGTGTCCCTGACCTTTCCCTTTCCACCCCATGTACAGCAAGACGGAGGGCTGGGAGTTTCCTGTCTTTCTTTCTTTCTCTCTCTCTCTCTCTCTCTCTCTCTCTCTACTCTTTTGTGTTTGTATCGACTCTGTCTCTTATCCAGAGAGACAAGAAAAGAAGCAAAAGAGAAAAAAAATGAATAAATATGACAGAAAAAAGAAAAGAAGTGAGGTAGGATGGAATGTGAGAGAGCAGAGAATGAAGATGAAAGGAAGAGGCGAGAGGATGTGAGCGAGGCGTTCAGAGTAAATAGAGGATAATGAAGAATAGAAAAACAGACAGAGATGAAAGTGTGTACGGAAGTCCGTAAACGAGGTGCAGGCTGATGGACTGTGTATCACTGACAGGTTTTTATTGTCCTCGCGTTCAGACTCATTACGAACATTTGGCATCCTGTCCTCGTGTTCTGTCCTCACATCCTGACCTCGCGTTCAGACTCATTCTGAGTGTCTGTTGATTGGCTTGGGTTTGGAAACGTAAGGATCTGTACGAGATCGCAGTGGAGAACTCCAACTGAGAGGACTTGAGTGACCTTTTATGTTGTGAGACTTGGTCATGTGACTTAGTCATGTGACCTTCTGATGGAGGTAATATTTATCTGCTGCTGTACATGTAGCTTCATCATGCTTATTTTATCGAGAAACGGAATAACCAGCTCGCTGTTTACGCTAAGCCACTTTCTCCTGCTAGCTGCAGCTATTAAAACATCATGTTCTGAAGCGATGAACTTCTTACAGTAACACTAACGAGCCAGATGAGGGTGGGTGAACTCAACAAGCTAAATAACTTAACCTCAGCCTGAAATACGAGTATGGCTGATTTAATTAAAATGGCATTGAAAAACTGTAATTAGTAAATCTTTTTCTTTCTTTCCTTCCTTCCCTCCCTCTCTCCCTCCCTCATGGCGTGGTGTGGGTGGAATGTAATCCCAATCTCAAGGTCATCTAAAGTGCAGATGTGGTGAAGATGCTCCACTGCTGGTGCTGACTGTAACGTTTTGAACGTCGTGTTCATTACTGAGGAATTCAGGCGTGTTCGGAATTCCAGGAAACTGATTTATCTGTGGGACTTCCTCTGTTTAATTTCTTTAGGGAGCATCCACTCGCTCTCTGATCACTATTCCACCTGCAGGTGATCTCCACAGAGCCGGCTGCTGGTTCCATCAGTGTCCGTTCCAGTCACTGAGGAACTAAGTGGGCTGAGGTTGATGGGTTGCACATGTGAAGAGGAAAGCAGTAAATCTCACCATGTCATGGCACAGTGAAATGATTTCATTTCGGAAAATGTCTGACTCGATCTGAAATGACATTTGCTACCTATCCAGATGATGTACACAGCTGGAAATCAAAACTGAGGATGGGGAAAGTATCATGGAGTTCAGCTCAATATAAGAGAATGATCAGCGTTAAATGAATAAGATAGATACTTTATTAATCCCAGAGGGAAATTCAAGGTATCCAGTAACATTTCCACATTGCAGTTCAGATTATTTCAGTAACGTTTATTTATAAATGAATTCTGATGTCGAATGGACTCACAAGGCGGAGTCTGACAGCACCAGTGAGGCAGAGTGAGTCTGAATATTGAAGCTGAACGAGTCCGATTGGTGAGGCAGAATGAGTCTCGGTGTGTTAGTGAGGCTGAGGGAGTCTGATTCGTGAGGCTGAGTGTTTGTGTCGAGGTTTGATGAGTGAAATAGAGGTGTATCTGATTGGTGGGATGTTGAGTTTGCAGTAAACTGACTAGTAGGGTGGAAGCGAGTCTGATTGGTGGAAGCGAGTCTGATTGGTTGGGTGGTGGGGTAGAAGCGAGTCTGATTGGTGGGGTGGAAGCAAGTCTGATTGCTGGGACAGTGGTGTGGAAGCGAGTCTGATTGCTGGAATGGTGGTGTGGAAGCGAGTCTGATTGGTGGGGTAGAAGTGAGTCTAATTGGTGGAACGGTAGTGTGGAAGCAAGTCTGATTGCTGGGACGGTGGGGTGGAAGCGAATCTGATTGGTGGGACGGTGGTGTGGAAGCGAGTCTGATTGGTGGGGTAGAAGCGAGTCTGATTGGTGGGGTGGAAGTGAGTCTGATTGGTGGGGTGGAAGCGAGTCTGATTGGTGGGACAGTGGTGTGGAAGCGAGTCTGATTGCTGGGACAGTGGTGTGGAAGCGAATCTGATTAGTGGAGTAGAGGGGTGGAAGTGAGTCTGATTAGTGGAGTAGAGGGGTGGAAGTGAGTCTGATTGGTGGGGTGGAAGCGAGTCTGATTGGTGGGGTAGAAGCGAGTCTGATTGGTGGGGTGGAAGCGAGTCTGATTGGTGGGGTGGAAGCGAGTCTGATTGGTGGGGTAGAAGCGAGTCTGATTGGTGGGATGGTGGTGTGGACGCGAGTCTGATTGCTGGGACAGTGGTGTGGAAGCGAATCTGATTGGTGGGGTGGAAGCGAGTCTGATTGGTGGAACGGTGGTGTGGAAGCAAGTCTGATTGCTGGGACAGTGGGGTGTAAGTGAATCTGATTGGTGGTGTGGAAGTGAGTCTGGTGGAACGGTGGTGTGGAAGCGAGTCTGCTTGCTGGGACAGTGGGGTGGAAGCGAATCTGATTGGTGGGGTGGAAGCGAGTCTGATTGGTGGGACAGTGGGGTGGAAGCGAGTCTGATTGGTGGGGTGGTGGGGTGGAAGCGAGTCTGATTGGTGGGGTGGAAGCGAGTCTGACTGGTGGGGTAGAAGCGAGTCTGATTGGTGGGACGTGGTGTGGAAGCGAGTCTGATTGGTGGGACGGTGGTGTGGAAGCAAGTCTGATTGCTGGGACAGTGGTGTGGAAGCGAATCTGATTGGTGGGGTGGAAGCGAGTCTGATTGGTGGGACAATGGGGTGGAAGCGAGTCTGATTAGTGGAGTAGAGGGGTGGAAGCGAGTCTGATTGGTGGGGTAGAAGCGAGTCTGATTGGTGGGGTGGTGGGGTAGAAGCGAGTCTGATTGGTGGGGTAGAAGTGAGTCTGATTGGTGGGACGGTGGTGTGGAAGTGAGTCTGATTGCTGGGATGGTGGTGTGGAAGCGAATCTGATTAGTGGAGTGGAAGCGAGTCTGATTGGTGGGACAGTGGAGTGGAAGCAAGTCTGATTGCTGAGACAGTGGGGTGTAAGTGAATCTGATTGGTGGTGTGGAAGCGAGTCTGGTTGCTGGGACAGTGGGGTGGAAGCGAGTCTGATTGGTGGGACAGTGGGGTGGAAGCGAGTCTGGTTGCTGGGACAGTGGGGTGGAAATGAGTCTAATTGGTGGAACAGTGGGGTGGAAGCCAGTCTGATTGGTGGAACGGTGGGGTGGAAGCGAGTCTGATTGGTGGGATGGAGGGGTAGAAGCAAGTCTGATTGGTGGAAGTGAGTTGTAAAGGCTGTAGATTAAAACATTTGGCTTTGTTCATATGGATAGCAGGCTGGAAGATGCTAAGAAACAGAGATTTGTGTCTGCGTGTGTGTGTGTGTGTGATGAGAGGCTTTGCTTTGACAAGTTCACAATGGTGTTGAAGAAAGCACTTAAAATGTTACTGAATGAAAGACCATGTGTTTGGGTTGGATACCAGTGTGTGTGTGTGTGTGTGTGTGTGTGTGTGTGTGTGTGTGAGACAGAGAGAGAATGACATGGATGGTGAAAAACGGTAAATGAATGAAACCTTCTCTGGTGTGAATAAAGAGAGGTGTGTGTATGTGTGTGTGTGTGGTTTGTTAATAAGTGGAGAAACGAATGAGGCCCTCACCAGGAGCTGGATGTGGAAAGAGATGGAGAGAGTGATGGAGATAAATCAGTAAAAAGAGGAATGCAGGAGGATGAGGATGGTTTCTTTCTTTTTTCTGTTCTTGTCTTTCTCTTTGTTTTTTGTCTTTCTTGCTTTATTCTTTCTGTATCTCTTTTTCTGATGGAAATATGGAGATAAAACAGCAAAGACAGAGGAGTGCAAGAGTATGAGCATGCTAAACACTCTACTTCTTTTTGTATTTCATTCTTCTGTTTCTCTCTGTGCGTCTTTATTTTATTGCTGTCTTATTCTACATACGTCTTTTTCTCATTCCTTTTTCTTTGTTTGCTGAGTTGTTTGCTTTCTTCCATCTTTTGTTTTGCACTGCTCCTTGTAAAACTTAGTTGGAAGCACAAGTGTTACCTGCAGGGCATTTCTGCCTGTTGCACCTCTGCTGGTGCCAGTGGGCCAGCCACAGGGTCATCAGCTGGGAGCCACCCTTCACAGATGTTTCGCCCCTTTGAACCCAGAACATCTCTAGGTGGTGGGGCAGCGATAGGGACGTCTCCCTACCGGTCCCTGTGGCTGGCCCTAAGATCCTTGGTTCCCCCACTTTGGGTCTCTTCTTCTGAGCCAGAGCCAGAAGCTCCCTTTCTCTGCCTCCTCAGCCAGTTCCCTGAGGGTCTTCTTCTACTTGGACCCGGTGACTCCAAGGGTCTTCAGTGGCTGCTGAGTGAATTTTCCAACAAAGCCTCTGCACCTGACTTCGACAGGGTAGGTACATACCTTCCACCCTGCTTCTGTACAAGCTACAGCAAGCTCGCTGTACTTCTTTTTTCTTTCGAAGGCTGCCTCCATCATTTCTTCCCATGGTACTGTGAGTTCTGCCAAGATTACCGTCTTAGCAGAGGTGGACCACAGAATGATATCTGGCTGTAGGGAAGTAATAACTATTTTGGGAGGGAACTTGAGCTGCTGGTCGAGGTCAACCTTCATCTGCCACTTGTATCCGGATTTCAAGGTGGACCACTCCCTCTGGCTGATGTTTCTTGCTTCCGATCCTTGTTTAACGAAACCTATCCAAGGTTTGGAGAATGATGGGCTGGCTCTGTTGGATTTGAGCCTGCATTCCTCAGACACCTCTGCCAGTTTCCAGAGCACTTGGTCGTGGCGCCATCTGTATTGGCCCTGGGTCAGAGCTGTTTTGCAGCCAGTGAGGATGTGCTGCAAGCTTGGATTTTGTGCATCACAAAGGCTGCAGCAGGTTTCTGAGCCATACCAGAGGTCCAAATTCTGGGGGCTTGGGAGGATGTCATAGGTGGACCTGATGAGGAAGCTCAGTCTTGCTTGAGGGATATTCCACATGTTGGCCCACTTTACGACTCTGTTGGTAACTGTCTCCCAGTTTGTCCACCTTCCTTGCTGACGCTGGCTCACAGCTCTGATCCTTAGTTCTTCATCCTCCATTCTGGTGACTTCTGAGACCACCAGCTCTTTTCTCTCCTTTTTCATGGCTTTGGACCACATCTTGGGGGCTGGTCCCCACCCCAGCCCTGCCTTGCCCTGCTGTAACCGCCCAACTATTTCCCAGTGTTGTAGTTGGCTGACAGCCTGGTCCACTGCTTGTTCAGCCCTCCATTTGTGCCCTGTTTGCACTGATGCCTTGGCTTGTTGCACAACTGAATCAGGTGAGTCTCTTAGCTCAAACACGAGCCTCACATTTACCAGCTTGTAGCCCAGATTGAGTGACTTCAGTGGTAACTGGAGTGTGTTCTTTTCAAACAGGGCAGCACTGGAGAGGCACTGAGGTAGACCTAGCCACTTGCAGATGTAGTTGTTTGCTTTCAGGTCCATCCTCTGTATTGTTGTTGCAGAGGTCTCACTCAACTTCAGCAGCCACATCAGATGATAGTAAAGGGTGAATTGATAGCACCAGGTCTTGAATTTTCCTGGCAGGCGGCTTTGGTCTAGCTTCACCAGGCCTTCTGAGAGTTGTGACATGACGGAGTGAGCCATGTGCTTGTCTGAGAGCTCAGCAGTGTATAGCCTCCCAAGGCTTCACACTGGCTGCTCTGCCAACAGTGGGATCTTCTCTCCATTGACAGAGAAGACGATGTTGTCATTCCTGGATCCTTTCCGAATGGACAGGCTTTGAGACTTAGCTGGTTTGATTTTCATCCTCGCCCAGCTGAGGAGCTCCTCAGGTCTCATCAACAGTCGAGTTCTACAAGCAGCTGTTTGTAGGAGTATTGTAACATCATCCATGTAGCTTCTCATGGCTGGAAGATACTGTCCTATTTCGGCTCTAACTTCTTGGGCCATCTGTCTTGCACCAGTGAAGATGACTTCGAAGGCAGCTGTAAACAGGATGGGTGAGATTGAACAACCCATCGCTATGCCTTTCTCGAGCTGCTGCCAATCAGTTGTTATTTCCTGGGTTGTGAAGAAAGCGTAGAAGTTGTTGAAGTAGGCAGAAACTATATCTTGGATGCAGGTAGGCATGTGGAAAAAATTGAGCGTGTAGGTGATGAGCTGGCGCGGGACGTATTTGCCAGGTCCAGCCAGACTACATGGAGGTCTAGCTTCTTGCCTTTGGCTGTCTGAATTTGTTCCCAGATCATGGCAGTGTTCGTCACAGCCAGGAAATCCTGGGACCCCTGCCTTCTGGCAGCTGGTATCGATGTAGTTGTCATGCGTCTAGCCACCACTGTGAAGAAAATCCTCCTTTCCATGTTAAGCAGGGCAATGCCTCGAAATTGGGTGTTGTTATGGAAGTTTTTCTCTTTGGGAATGAAGGTGGTTACAGCTCTACACCATGCCGATGGGATAGACTTAGTTTCCCAGGCAGCTCTCATTAGCTTCCACAGTCACTTCAACACCATGGGGCAGTTCTTATATACCTTGTAGGGTACGCCGTTTGGTCCAGGTGCTGATGCAGATCTTGCTTTTCTCAGCACCTGCTTGATTTCTGTCTACTTGGGAGGTGTAGTATCGAATTTGAAGGCAGGTTCCGGAGGGCAGGGAACATACCCTGGTGAGCCAAGGGGGATATTCTTATTGCTGTTGCCAAGCTGTTCCCTGATGTGGTTCTCTAGTTCCTGTGGGGTGGTTTTGAGCTTCCCAGACTTCTCCTCTTCAAGCAGGTCTTGGGTGTACTTGAAGGGGTCTCAGAAGAAGCTAGTGCATGCTTGCTCCTTTCTGCTCCTGCGTTTGCAAATCCACTCTGCTCTCCTGAGGTTGGTAATCCTGGATCTTAGCTGGTCCCAGAGAGCTTTGAGACCCTCCTTCGCTCGCACATGTTTCTAGTTTGCACATGGGTTCTCCTCCCACATTTTGCCTTCCCTTGATGGATGTGCAGGCTCCGTTGTATTGTCACGTGCCTTCCTCCATGCTTTCCGGAGAAGTCGTCTTTCCTTCACCCACTTAAGGATTTCTCTTTCTCTCCTTCCTTACTGCTTGGGGGTGATCAGCACCTTGGGCATTTCCCCAAACCTCTGCCTGCCTTCTTCATAGATTATGTTCCTAAAGACATTGATTTTGGCTGTTGTGCTGCCGTTTAGCGAGTTCTGGAGGATTGGGTGTAGCTTCTGTTCAAAGGATCTCCATGCCTCTTTGTCACTGGCTTTTGACCACCTGACTTTGTCCTGGCGGATTGGCTTCTCTTTTGGTGGTGCTCTTGTGGATTGGCTGCTTGCAGGCTCAGCACGTGTTGCTTGCAGTGAGGCATGTTCGTGCTGCTGGTGTTGCACTTCCTTCGGGGAAGGCTACTAGGGCTCCTCTCTCTCACCTTCAGTAATAGTGGATTCAACAGCATTGTGGTGCTCAACCGGGTTTTGAGTCCTCCTTGTCTCACCTGCAGAAGCAGTACAAGTTTGCACATGGGTTCTCCTCCCACATTTTGCCTTCCCTTGATGGATGTGCAGGCTCCGTTGTATTGTCA